>NW_017308824.1:74613-135225 GCF_000935625.1 Nanorana parkeri | reverse complement strand
ATCCCGAGATCACACAGAGAGACATCCCGAGATCACACAGAGAGATCCCGAGATCACACAGAGAGACATCCCGAGATCACACAGAGAGATATTCCGAGATAATACAGAGAGACATCCCGAGATAATACAGAGAGACATCCCGAGATCACACAGAGAGACATCTCGAGATCACACACAGAGACATCCCGAGATCACACACAGAGACATCCCAAGATCACACAGAGAGACATCCCAAGATCACACAGAGAGACATCCCGAGATCACACAGAGAGACATCTCGAGATCACACACAGAGACATCCCGAGATCACACACAGAGACATCCCAAGATCACACACAGAGACATCCCGAGATCACACACAGAGACATCCCGAGATCACACACAGAGACATCCCGAGATCACACAGAGAGAGAAGAGAGACCTTCTGAGATCACAGAGAGAGAGAAGAGACATCCCGAGAGCACACAGAGAGAGAGAAGAGACATCCCGAGAGCACACAGAGAGAGAAGAGAGACATCACTGTACTGCATGTACAGTGGAGCAGTGTGGACACCCCTAAGATCTACCAGGACAGGCAGATCCTTTGCCATCAGGGGAGGAGAGACATACAGAGATCTCACATGGAGAGGAGAGACATACAGAGATCACACAGGGAGAGGAGAGACATACAGAGATCACACAGGGAGAGGAGAGACATACAGAGATCACACATGGAGAGGAGAGACATACAGAGAACACACAGGAAGAGGAGAGACATACAGAGAACACACATGGAGAGGAGAGACATACAGAGAACACACAGGGAGAGGAGAGACATACAGAGATCACACAGGGAGAGGAGAGACATACAGAGAACACACAGGGAGAGGAGAGACATACAGAGATCACACAGGGAGAGGAGAGACATACAGAGATCACACATGGAGAGGAGAGACATACAGAGATCACACAGGGAGAGGAGAGACATACAGAGATCACACAGGGAGAGGAGAGACATACAGAGATCACACAGGGAGAGGAGAGACATACAGAGATCACACAGGGAGAGGAGAGACATACAGAGATCACACAGGGAGAGGAGAGCGAGAGATAGAGATCTCACATGGAGTGGAGATACCCTGTTTCCCTGAAAATAAGACCTAGTTGTGACCATTCCCAGGGCCAGTGGTTGCATGATGGGGAACTTGAAGAGCCGCGGGAGAGGCAGGAGAGTATCGGCGGTGCCAATGAAGCCAGCGATAGAGGAAGCCATGCGGCAGTGGAGGGAGCAGAGCCGCATAAGCCGATGCTTCCTCTGTAGCGCCGCCTCCTGTCACAGGTGGAGTGATACCAAATGCACCCCGCCTGTGAGGAATCGATAGTGAAAGCTTCGCTCATTCTGGCCAGCGATTGGTTAGCAAGTTGCTCTTGGAAAGGTACGGCACCCCTGATTGCCCTGATCACCATATTTTTGTACATGAATACATGTAGACTTTTCTACGTGAATAAGTGTGGATTGTTGTACATTAAAAAAAATAAAAAATAAAACCTACCCCAAAAATAAGACCTAGTGTGTTTTTTTTGAGCCAAAAAAATTATGACAGTGTCTTATTTTCAGGGAAACACGGTAGATATAAAGATCACACAGGGAGAGGAGAGCGAGATATAGAGATCACACAGGGAGAGGAGAGCGAGATATAGAGATCTCACATGGAGTGGAGATAGATATAAAGATCACACAGTGAGAGAAAGATATGTAGAGAGAGATAGAGACAACACAGGGAGAGGAGAGCGAGATATAGAGGTCGCACATGGAGAGGAGAGATATAGAGGTTGCACATGGAGAGGAGAGATATAGAGGTCGCACATGGAGAGCAGAGATATGGAGATCACACAGGGAGAGATAAGTAAAAACACCCTTGGCCTCCAGAATCTGGTGTTGTCCCCTTTAGCAGAAATGACTTTTTGTAGGAGTTTGACATAACTTCAACCCCGGGTCTGGGAAAAGTTTGACCACCCCGGCATGCACAGTTTCTTCATTTACAAGATGTTTTTGAATTTCCTCACAATAACGGCCCATTTGGTTTCAAATCCCCCCACAACATTTCAATGGGATTACGTTCAGGGCTTGGGATAGGCCTAGTCCACAACCCTTCATTTCTTATTTTGGAGCCATTCCTTGATAGATTTGCTGGTGTGCTTCAGATCATTATTGAAAGATCAATTTTCGGATCATCTTGAAGTTTTGGACAGATGACCTCCCCCTCTCATTGAGCACACTTTGATACGATGCAGAACGTGGGTGACACTGCAAGGGTTAATGATAAAACACTTGGGATAGATGACTGAGGGCTAATGCATACTCTGTGGGGGCCGATCACTGAGGGGTAAAGTACATACACTGCAGAGGGGTCAATGATAGGCACACTTTGGTGGTGCGCTCTGCAGGGGTCATTATGCTGGGAAGTAAGGTGTGTTCTGGGGGAGGTGGGCTCTCACTGGGGAAAGACCAATGTGTGTACTGGAGGTGGGATCTCACTGGGGAAAGACCATTGTGTGTGCTGGAGGTGGGATCACACAGGGGAAAGACCATTGTGTGTGCTGGAGGTGGCATCACACAGGGGAAAGACCATTGTGTGTGCTCGAGGTGGGATCACACAGGGGAAAGACCAATGTGTGTGCTGGAGGTGGGATCTCACTAGGGAAAGACCAATGTGTGTGCTGGAGGTGGGATCACACTGGGGAAAGACCATTGTGTGTGTGCTGGAGGTGGCATCACACAGGGGAAAGACCATTGTGTGTGCTGGAGGTGGGATCACACAGGGGAAAGACCATTGTGTGTGCTGGAGGTGGCATCACACAGGGGAAAGACCATTGTGTGTGCTGGAGGTGGGATCACACAGGGGAAAGACCATTGTGTGTGCTGGAGGTGGGACCACACTGGGGAAAGACCATTGTGTGTGCTGGAGGTGGGATCACACAGGAGAAAGACCAATGTGTTTACTGGAGGTGGGATCTCACTGGGGAAAGACCAATGTGTGTGCTGGAGGTGGGATCACACTGGGGAAAGACCAATGTGTGCAATGGAGGTGGGATCTCACTAGGGAAAGACCAATGTGTGTGCTGGAGGTGGGATCTCACTGGGGAAAGACCAATGTGTGTGCTGGAGGTGGGCTCTCACTGGGAGAAGACCAATGTGTGCACTGGAGGTGGGATCTCACTGGGGAAAGACCAATGTGTGTGCTGGAGGTGGGATCTCACTAGGGAAAGACCAATGTGTGCAATGGAGGTGGGATCTCACTGGGGAAAGACCAATGTGTGTGCTGGAGGTGGGATCTCACTGGGGATGGACCATTGTGTGTGCTGGAGGTGGGATCACACTGGGGAAAGACCATTGTGTATGCTGGAGGTGGGATCTCACTGGGGAAAGACCAATGTGTGTGCTGGAGGTGGGATCTCACTTGGGAAAGACCAATGTGTGTGCTGGAGGTGGGATCTCACTGGGGAAAGACCATTGTGTGTGCTGGAGGTGGGATCTCACAGGGGAAAGACCAATGTGTGTGCTGGAGGTAGGATTACACAGGGGAAAGACCATTGTGTGTACTGGAGGTGGGATCACACAGGGGAAAAACCATTGTGTGTACTGGAGGTGGGATCTTACTGCGGAAAGACCAATGTGTGCAATGGAGGTGGATTCTCACGAGGGAAAGAACAACTTTGTTCCTGTCTACCTAAAGAATTTTGGCTGCCCCTGCCCACCTTTGTGTGCTCCAACTTCTCCTGTTAAAGTCTCTATAATATAAAACAAATAAATAATTTAGCAGGTAAAGACGGAAACCCTTATAATGGCCTTCAGGCTTTGTATAGACCCAGAAACTCATCAAAGAGATCCCAGATGATTCCCCAAGAGATATTTGAATCTACCAGAAGATGTAACCTTCCAACATCTACCAGACACTGAAGGAGGGATCTCGCTGGGCAGGAGAAGGGAAATCTTTCTCTGACCGGAAGCTCTGGTATCGGGGAAGGTATCAGAGCATTTGGGTGAGTACGAGTACTCGCCCAAAATACTTGGTATTGGCACCGATACCAATACTAGTAACGGTGCCTCCCTACTTTTCACCCAACCTCATGTCGTAGTCACGTGTCATCTTCAGAGTCCTTAAATGAAACAGTTTATTCACTATACTACATTCCTCTTTGATGAGTTTGTATATTGTGATCATATCTCCTCTTAGGCAACTCTTCTCTACGAAGAACAAGTTCAATTTCTGTAGTCACCCTGCATCACTCAGGCCCCCCATCCCTCTTATTACCCCTCTAGCTCAAGGACATCCCTCCCGAGGACCAAAACTGAACCGCATACTCCAGATGAACCTAAACCAGTGATTTATATAAAGTGTAAGAATTATGTTTTTATCTCTTGAATAAATCCCTCTTTTAATACAGGAAATTATTCTGCTGGCTTCTCTAGCTGAAGCTTGACATTGCAGCCTATCAGGACCCCCAGGTCTTTCTCCGTCTAGAGGAGCATCTCCAAAAGAGTATTTTGACTGCATGTTCTTGGCTCAACAGTGCATAACTTTACACTTTTCAATATTGAACCTGATCTGTTATGTTTCTGCCCACTCCTCAGTTGTATGAAGGTCTTGTTGTAGTAATTCTATATCCTGTCAAGAAGTTATATCCCTATGTAGCGCCCATCACCTTTTGTGATGTGACTATTATGCATTTAGTGGTAGCCAGTGCTGTAGACAGCCTGGCTGGATTTGTAATAGCAATTACATGGTTAATCCCAGGTGTCTAACCTTGTCTGTACCCCCTGAGCGGAGTGAGAGTCTGTCATATTGGGGGACAGCCAATAGGAGACACTGTAATATGTGTACAGTACAGCAGCCAACCACTGGGCTTGTTTTCAGCCAGTGATGCCTGCTGGGATAGTGTTCATACATGGGTGGGAGCTGCCATGTGAGGTCTCTCTCGCCTGGACCAGCCATGAATTAGGGCTGGGTCCTGTTCAGCCTGCCCCCCAGGCTAGGACGAGGCCTGGGGGCGGGCGGTGGCTAAAGTGAGGGAAGATGTTCCCCTGAGGCTCCAACATGGAGGAGGCCTGGGAGATGGACAGAAGGAAAGAACCAGGACCAGTCCAGGCCCTTGAAGTGCCCTGGATCTATGTGGACTTCAGAGCCAGTGTTCTTTCTTGGATTGTGGATATGCATTCCTACTGTTACAGGATCCGGTGAGTCTGGAGCTGATGATGGCTACCCCTAGCTTCTTGGATTGTGGATATGCATTCCTACTGTTGCAGGATCCAGTGAGTCTGGAGCTGATGATGGCTACCCCTAGACACCTAGAACCCCCTATACCCTCTCTCCCTGATCAGAAAGTTAATAAACTGTTCAACTACATCATATCACTTATGGGCATCAGAAGAGGGCGGTTAGTGCTAATGGGTGCAGCTGGAAATCAACCCCTAGACTGACTAGATGTGGACCGGGCAATAACTTAGTATCTTCAAACACCGAGATGAAGCTATTTCTTCCGACCCGGGGTACTCTGCTCACAAGCCATAACTATAAAGTAAATGAGTTGGACAAATTAAAGGTAAATAAAGCTTATGGACCAGATGGTTTACACCCACGAGGGCTCAAAGAGCTGAGCTCTATTATTTCATAGCCATTCTTATCATTTTCAGAGACTCTTTAATGACTGGTGAGGTGACAGGGTCAATAAAGAGAACCTGTCACCTCCAAATGCTATCACACAGGGGCTTGTTAGTTATAGTTAAGTGAAAAAAATATATATAAATTGATTAAAAAAATAATGAAATAAATAAAAAAGTAAGAAATAATAATTCAATTAAAACAATAAAAAGGTGATTAAAAAGTACAGTTGGTTGGATGGGAGGGGGAGCAGGGAGAGTAAATCCGGCCCTGCTTGCCATCATTGTTTTGGAGAAAAGGAAAGGGCAGAGTTCTTTAGTACTGTCCAAAGATGACAATGCTGCTCTTCCATAGATACAATTCGGTAGGTGGATGTTGTCACCCTAGGACCGTACGTTATCAGCAGGATTTCCAGGAGAAAATAAAGAGAACCAAGCCTACAGAAGGAAATAGAACGTTGTCATCACCTTTAAGAACTGCAGTATATGACATCTTTGTTCTCGGTTATAGATAAGCTTTACAGTTTCTCTGTAAAGTCACAGCAGAGGACAGAACTGGAATCTCTATGGAGGCCTTTCAGTGCTCCCAGGCCCTATAAGAAGCCAGCAGGTGATTGAAGCCAACAGCATTCGCCCAGGACTAAGGTATCACTTCTGGGTGGACGAATCCTTTAACCACTTGCTGACAAGCCTGATGTATTGCTATCAAGTGGTGACACAGCATGGTGGATCTGGCTTCACTCTCCTGCAATTTCCAGTATGTTTCTGCAGCTGAGCTTCACTCAGTATTGGAAAATAAAGAATATAGATGTATTGCTTGCTATTTAAAGTAAGGTTCCTACGCAGACGGTGTCCATGAGGAGCAGGGTCCCTGGCCTTGTCTAATGGTAATAGAGATGTCATTAAAGCTATTGCACAATACAGCAGGATTCCGGGCATTCCTGACAGATGATCGCAGCCCTGCGAGTATAAATAGACGCGGTCTTATGTATGTAACACAACAATTACAGGGATCACGGTGCTCACAGATCCATTGATGTTTAGTCAGGGGGACTGTAAACTGGTTTCTTTTGCATGAATATAACATGCATAGGGACGGTCCCCTGCCCATTCAGGGCAACCTAAAGCTGGTCATACACTTGTAGATTGTCTGACAGGTTCCTCCACCCAAGAAACAAGTCCAGGTAAGTAATTAAGTAAACATTTTAACCCTTACGAAGCCAAGAAACTCTGACCCAAGTAAAAGTAATTGAACCCTTTCTCTAACAAAGACATCGCTGGCAGCAGGCCCCTGTAAACAAGATCTGATTACCTACAGTCGGCTTTACACTGGAAGCGATTCTGCTGGATGAGTTACCACCAGAACCAGTAAACGTTCCATCCGTCCCCGCCTGACACCCCTGCCTTGCTTCCCAGGCTCTGCTGTACCTCCAGCAGGCGCAAGACCGGCTTCTCGGGTGTCGGTGGGAAGCAAGGAGAGAGAGACCAGTGAATATCCATTCACTGATCTCCTTTCTGCTGAAATGAGCTGGATTACATCACTTCCATCACTAGAGAAGCCGGGGAAGAAGCTATTGAAGCATAATCTGTGCTTGAATAACTTCTTTGAAGTACAAAGGTGAAATCTGGGGTTTTATTAAGTGTTGTGCTAATATCATGTGACGTAAAAACTTGCAACGGCCACCATTTTTTATTACATGGTCCCTGCTTTCGGGAAATAAATAACTCTCGAGGGGTTCAAGTCACTTTCAGGCGACTAAGACCGACAAGGATGGGATTCGGGAGAATATGGAAGTGCTGTAAGACTGACAATATTTGCCTCTGGCCAAAGCAAGTCGTGGACTCTGGGCTGCACCTGGGCTGATCTTCTCTCTCTCTAAAATGTATCACCATGCAAGTAACAAGTGATGTGCCGCCATCCCACTCGGGGTTGGCTGAACGTATACTTGATGCCATGTTCATCCTTTCAAGTAAAGCTAAGAAAAGACTATCTGTGTGGACTGGTTCTTCTCCCTCCAACCTCTGGGAAGGTGGGGTTCTGCAAAAGTGTGATGTTGGACTATATAGGGGCTGTAACCATCCTGAGGAGGGTATGTGTGCAAATGGGCTATGCCTGACATAGGGTGCCCTTCATGGTGGCCTTTCTTCCCAAGGGGAAGGGAGCGCCAAAGACCGCAGAGGCGGTGGAAGCCATGAGGGCCCTGTGTGCGCAATACTACACGTGTGGGAGTTGTTTGCACGAGGCCAGAGCCGAGGCCCCTGAGCGTGGGGGTGCCTGGTGTCGTGTTGCATACACGGGGTTACACAGAGCCAACCCAAAGGGAACTCACACGCAACACCCCAAGAGTTAACCCTGCCTACAAGCTGAATGCAGGAAGTGATGTAATAAACATCACTTCCGCACTCACAACACAGTACGGGAGATCAGAGGGAGATCGTTTATCTCCCTGCACAGAGCCATAGTGCCAGTCCTGGGCCCGCACGGAGCACAGGAAGCCCGGGATCGCGGCAGCGAAGGGGGGCACACCAAAGCACAACATACAATCAATTAGGCATCTCTACAGACGCTGGACCGCTTGTATGTGCACAGCCATCGCTGGGGCGCGCACGAGCGCGCACCAGTTCCAGTGCGTTCCGGCCGGCTCACTGCATTCTGGGGCAGGAGGGTCCGCCCCCCCCCCCCCCCCCAAACTGGCGGAACACCAGGGAACGGTCGCAAATGCGACTGATGCGACCCTGGTAGTTTCACCAGTGCAGGTGTCAATGAATTTTCACGAGTACTAGTGAAAATGCCCAGTATTAGCACTGGTGCATCCCTACTTACTAATATAATGTATTGCTGGGATTTGTAGTCCTGCATAGCTGGTGGTATTCTGCATTGCTGTATAATCATAATACAGCAATGCAGAACCCCACCAACTATACACTTATTTTAGGTGCAATTAGGGATTTCTGCATCAGGAACTTGCGTTTTCCTGCAACGGAAATCCCTAAATTGGCGTTTACAACTGGCAGCTGTCACCTAAGTTAACGATCAGGTGACACACCGCATGTAAAGATACATGATATGTTTACATTCAGTTAGGAATCAATCACTCTTCCTGGACGCATCGATTGAGCATCCAGGGAGAGTGTTTTATAACCGCATGTAATCAAATCACATTCCATTACATGCGGTGTGCAGGCGTTTACATGGAGCTGCTGTCACCTGATCATTAACTTGAATAGGTGACAACTGTTGCTTGTAAATGCCAGATTAGGGATTTCTGCTGCAGTAAAACGCACGTTTCTGATGCAGGAATCCCTAATCGCACCTAAACCTACAGATATGAATAGGGCCTTATTGTGAGTATACTGGTGTCTGTACTACTTAAAGGAGAGCTATGGGGTTAAGGCTTTTCCCCATAGTTCTCCTAAGGGTAACGGGAGGGCACAAACTAGCGTCCTCCCGTCACCATAAGCTCAGTATACCGCGAGCTACAGCTCATTATATACTGAGACGCCGTAGCTGAAGCGGATCCCGATCCCAATTATGTCTGGATCCGCCCTGCTGCGTGAGTGACAGCTGGCTCTGCCTATCTAGAGGCAGAGCCAGCTGTACCCTCCCCCGTCCGTTCCGCCAGTCAGCGCTGGAGAATCGGAGCGGGGAGGGATGAAATCCAGCCCCTCCCTATGTCACGGTGGAGAGCCGTGACAAGATCGAGAGGTGAGCGAACGCCGGTATGTGTTCGCTCACTTCCCGATCTACTGAACCGACCTGTGACAGTCTCATTGTCACAGGTCAGCTAGAACTATGAGGTGAGTGAAAAGCACACCCCTCATAGTTCTCCTTTAAACTGGATATAGTTACATTTTATTTTAAAGTATGAAATGTGGTAGACGGCCCCCATGAGAGAAAACAATTGTCACCAGAGATCCTTCACAGCCCTCCTGAGACCCCACAGAGCCCACCACAGACCCTCCAGGAGTAAGGATGGGCTCGGGCATGTTCGCTGATCCACGTGCCGGGTCCGCCACGCAGCTGGCAGGTCCAATCACAGGCACTGATACATTTCCCGATCTCTGCAGCTGCGGACCAGGAAAATCTCTCACTACCTGTCCGTGGAGCTGCGAACACGCCCAAGCCCATCCTTAATCAGGAGGAGTAAAGTTCCAACTTCTGAGATCTCCAACTACCTGACTTACTTAGAAGTAGGAGGATTGGCCGAGAAGGCTGTACCGCACGTTGGCCATCCGCGGCATTTCAAAAATACACATACTACAGATTTTAATAAATATTAAAATGAACTAGGGTCAGACTAATCCAGGACATTATTCATCTAAATTGCCCCACTCAATATGGCCACTGCTTGCGCCCATATTGAGTGGGGCACTCGGAAGAATAAAGTGCTTAGTCTGATTTGCTTTCCCAATTCAGAAATTTCTGATATGAGAAAGCTGGTTGGATGACAAGTGAAACGTCTTCAAGTAAAATACAGAAAGTCCAGTTGCCTTGACTTATTTTTTACAGATATTCTCTATAACAAGCTTCATACATTGTTGCAAGGTTTGTGTATTGGTTGTAGCATGGCTTGTGTGTCAGCTGTAGCCCTCCGGTTACTTACTGGTGGCCGGCCCTGCCCCTCGATTGCGCTTCTATGTTTGGCTCCGCCCCCTGTTGTGAGGGGTGTGGCCTGTCGGTGGTCACGTGATTGGGCTGCTCAGTCTAAAATGCCCGGGCCTATTTTTAGTCCCAGTCCGTCCCTGGTGGTGGCCAATGCATGTGTGAAAATTATGTCTCTGTCAGGGTTTCTTACCCTTCCTTGGCCAGTTGCTTACAGTATGGCTGTAGTGTTTGTGACACAGTTGTTCCTCTATGGTGCCCTCTTATCTCCAAACCCTCAAACATCATAACTCTGCTGCACTGGCAGGACTCCTGTCAAATTCCTGTCTCACAGTGATGATGCAATCACCAGGTCACTAACCTTCTCCTTGTCCATTCAGTCTCCGCCCTTGTGTTTGTTCTGTTCAACCAAGTGTGCTGCTGTTGTTCCGGATTTCCATGTATGACCCTGGCTCTGGCTGACTGATCTCCTGGTTCCTGACTCTGGCTTTGTTTCTGTTTATCCTGCTCTCAGTGTTCCTCACTCAGTCAGTCAGCTGAACCAGGTCATGGTTCAGCTGACTACCCACTGTGGCTTCTGACCCTTGCTTGGCTCTGACCACGTCCTGGACTTTCACCATTGTGTTTGCATGCATGTTTATTGTTTTCATTAAACTCCTTTTATATTTTAAATCTACGCTTTAAGTTCCTGTCTGGTGTCTTGGTTTCCTAACAGCAGGAAACAGCGAGTGCCGGTTCTTTGGAGTGCCGGTGTCCCTGTTTCATGCTGTTACATGACAGTTGCCGTCCGTCGACCACCGCAGCACCCATATATTTTTCCTTGGAGACAAGCGTTCAGGAGTGCGATGGGTTCATGGATCTAGTTTGGTTTCCTAACAGTCTCATGCTCCCTGAACCACTCTAGCCTGATGAATCCTGGCATTGGAATACCTGACCACCTGAAGCAACCCCAAATCATCACACTTATCAAATGGAAGGCTCTTACCTATTTGCTTAGCTAAATCCAGGTGGTGAGTTTTTTTATTTGGCCAGGCAGTGTATATAAACCAGACACACACGATTTTTTTAAACAAAACGCACTGCAAACCATTGATGGTTCATATCTATGGGGTAAATATGAGGCTCGGTTTGGTGTGAACCCAGTTCGCCCAAGCCCACTCAAAGTCCTGACCACCACCATCTTCTCCTGACCCAATCAGTGGCAGCAGTTGCGACGGTGGCATTCCTCGGCCCTTCGTGATGTATAACTATGAGGCAGGGAATGTGCCGCTCCACCACTGATTGGGTCCAAAGGAAGGGGTGTGTGTCAGGGTTTTGACCAGGCTTAGGTAAATACAGGTCCTAGATCTAGGAGACAAAATCCTAGATGGCAAGTAATTCCTATTCCTATTACTACTACGATGATGAGTATTCCGGATTATTACTTTTATATATGAACCCCTAAGTGTTGTAGTGTGCTGAAATGCAAGTGCGTTGTGGTATGCTGCCTAGGTGAGTTGGGGTGCCATCCAAAACCACAGCACGGCCAATTGTACTTCATACGATTCCGTAACGCACTGGTGTAAAGGAGTCCTAATGGTTTTTCTGTCCACTTGTCAAGTTTCCATTCACACACTCCTATACACCAAGACACGAGGGGTGGCAGAATTTAGCAGGTGTTCAATGTTGAATTTACTGCCTCAAATTATTTGACAGCTCTGGGACGCACACGCTATCGGTGCATCCCTAATTTACACTAACATGGAATCGTGGTGCTGGTGACATATGTATTGGAGTTCTGTTGTGAGCGGCGCCATCCGCAGTCATTACGAGCACCCGTTACTTTTGGGATATCGGGTAATGAGTGCGGCAAAGTATATGGATATTGCTTTATATAGTATATATCTGGGGACCTGTGGCACACTGGCAAGTTGTGATTAACTCCAAATATATGCATAGTGTATACTTTACAAAAAAATTGACGCGAGGAGCTACAGTGTTCGGGTTTGGCTTGAAGAAAAGGTGGCAACCCGAGATCTGATTGGTTGCTATGAGTAATATAAATGACATCGCAATGCAATGACAGTAACAGCAGGAAGGATGTGGTGTCCGCTCTTAGGCCCCGCTCTCACACTAGCGGGGAGCCATGCTAGGGAACTGACTCTTTTGGAAGCGGCCATTTTCTTTTTTTCTAGCAACTTTAAAGGTAAATATAAACTGCAAATGAATTAAATTGAATAAAGGAAAGGAAGAAAATACTGCAGGTGTTGCAAAATATATTTAAAATGTAATTTAAAAAAATGATTTTTCTTTATTTTTACCTGCAATCGTTTAAAGGCGGTGACAGGGTCTCTATAAACCCAAGCGGCGTTTACTGAGGTTGTATAAAAATAATAATAATATCCTTTCTCCGTGTTCTTCCCATCCCCCAACTCCGTGGAACAGACCACCAGCTAGTGCTTCCTTATTAAAAAAAAGATTAGATCTCCCGGATAAGCGCCCAGCCGGAATCTATAATCACAAGCTCCGCGTTCCATTGATAAGGCCGGCAATTATCTACAGAGGATCTCTTTCCAGGAAGCCTTGTGAATCCTTCGAGAAAGGGAAACCAAAAGGAACGTTGAGTAAACAATGAGCCGGCTTCCAAACTGTGTCACCGCACATCACAATACCGGCTCCTGATACAGGAATATTGGGCTCCTCTCACATCTGTCTGTTTAATGAATTAAGCACAATGCATGCAATAATAAAGGAAGGCGCAGAGAACATGGGTGGAGGGGCTGGGCAGGGAGAGACTGAACAGGGGGGCATTTCCCCCTTGGGACATTGCTAATAAGATACACAGGGCTGGTGACCCCGAGTGCGTATAGTTTACCATTCTGACATAGATCAGAGGAGGGCCGGCAGTCAATGATACAATCTGGCCATTGCATAGCTTACCTGCTGCCTTTCAGACTTGTGATCGCTGCCTATGACAGGCAGAGGAAATTCTTCCAGCAACAATTTCCTTTGCGGCTTTCCCTAAGAGCCACCAAGTCTAGCAATGCGCTTCTCTTACTTGCTACCTTTTGGTCTGTCAAATATACCACTGAAAGCGTTTGTGGTGTGTGTTCGATAAGTGCAACCTACCTGCTGATCGTGTCAGCTGTCCTATTCACACTTCCTGAGTTATCTCAAGGAGTCTAATGAGCCCTCCACGTTCTTCTCTTTGACTGTAAAACAATTAGTGTATAGATGAGGCGAGGGGTAGGGTTTGAGCAGTTTTTAAAAGACAGTGGGCAGGGCTGACACCAGGTATTCCGCAAACTTCTGTGTGTTGTCAGTCCACAACAGGACTTAGGGGCCGAGTGCATTTCTAGCAAATCAACAGGTATTTTTCTAATTAGCCCTCCATGTCCTTACCTGGGACTATGAAATAATTAGCATATAAATGAGGAGAGGGGGAGGGTTTGAGTAGTTTAGCAAAACACATTGGGCAGGGGCTGACACCATGAAGTCACAAAATTGCTGTGTGTTGTCAGCCCACAACAAGACTTACCGTAGGAACAGAGAAGATTTCTGGAAGATCAACTGGCATTTTTCTGTACCTTCAGGGTCTTATAGGAATACAACATGGGGAAATGTGCATGTACAGGTGAAACTCGAATAATTAGAATATCGGGCAAAGTTCATTTATTTCACTAATGCAACTTAAAAGGTGAAACTAATATATGAGATAGACTCATTACATGCAAAGCAAGATAATTCAAGCTGTGATTTGTCATCATTGTGATGATTATGGCTTACAGCTCATGAAAACCCCAAGAACCCCAAATCCACAACCTCAAAAAAGTAGATTATTACATGCAATCAATAAAACAAGGATTGTACATAGAACAATATCGGACCTCTGAAAAGTCCAAGCATGCATATGTACTCAGTTCTTGGTTTGGGCCCCTTTTGCAGCAACTACTGCAATTACTTTTGCACGATATTCTAATTATTCGAGTTTCACCTGTATTGTAGATGTACTGCAAATGTTTTTTTTTATTATTTTGCCCAGACATACACTTTAAAAGTCGGAAGATGTGAAAAGTTGGGTCACTTCCTGCAACAGCTCAAACATTTTGGATTTCCCATCCCTTTCTGTACTGGAAACAATGGTCACCAGGACCAGTATACTTAAGACATAGAGGGACAGAATATATAGATACATACACATACATAGGTGCATATATAGATTGGACATATTTGCTGGTTGTTTGGAGTGTATGTATCCTTGCTAAAATCATGAGGTGAAGAGCCTAGGATTCTAAAGGGACTCCTAGGGGTGTATTTATAAACACTTCATACCAATAATCCTGCAGAAGTGTATGTGTATTTCTTCTGAATTCCAGTGGAGACATAAACAAATGTTATTAGTATAGTTTCTTTCTAGATGGAATGTAATATCAGGAAAATAGCATATTATGGCCACTGGATGGAGCTGAGGAGCTTAGGAAATATGTATTTTTTAAATATGCTGCTCAGCTCCATCTAGTGGCCATATTATGGTATTTTCTGACATTACATTAAACCTAGAAAGAAACTAAACTAGTAACATTTGTTTATGTCTTCACTTGCACAGAACACAAGTCATTTTGCAGGACGACTAGCTTACCAAATTGTTCATAAATACAGCCCAATAAGCAGATGTTTCATGAATTAATTGGCAACATATCGATTGTGACCGTTTATTAATAGGCCGTCAAATCTGGCTTGTAAGCAGATAAAAGGTTCTGACAAGGATTATGCAGATCATGTGTTGGGTCTCGGGAGCATCACCATCTGCCAGACACAGCGACAGTCACTGGGGAGAAGAGCGCGATATTCTGATCTAGCGCTTGTCTACGGGAGAGAAAAGGATTGTGGGAATTATTGTTACTGTCAGCTGCAATTCTTGTGCTGAGCTTCTCCCATCCTGAGCTCGGTTGTATAGAGGATTGTAAATGGCTGATATCAAGTCACATTTAGGCACTTACATTGCTTGCTTTCAAAGTGTATCCCTAGGCAAAACTTTTTTTTGTTCAATTTCGGATCGAGTAAGGAAGGGTTAGGTCCTCTGTTGAGGTTTTATGTCTTATGGGTTCCTATTGGGGAGGTTCACCCCTCTGTTTGTACTGGTGACCATTGATGACATGCCCAGCACAGTGTAGAGCATGTTCTTGTGGCTCAGTAGTAGCTGTTTGCCTCTTATTGGTCTATAGACAACCAAATCTTGAACAAAGCAGGGGCAAGATGGGTATGAGTCATTGACTCATTCAGTGTATAATCTGAGCTTTAGCTACTGAGCTCTGTAAACAAGAGGCTTTTTTGGCAAATCAGTAAAGATTACCCTGCTGAACATGTGAAAAAGAGCCAACAGCGCCACCTTCTGGTTAGATATTGTAAATATATGTTCAAATAGAATTAGCAGCACTGAGAAATCTGCACCACAATGCCCACACCAAAACCAAACTATTGCACATAGAAGATGGAACCAGAGATCCTGGAGCTTAGCACACCACAGGTTTTTGCTCCACACATACTGCATCTCTTCATGAAGCTTAATGGCACAAGTGGAGTAAATGAAGTGTGCATGCAAATTCAGTCTGCCTAGGAACGCCCACTCTCCCAGACTGACAACCACCCATCAAGGCATTTTAATGTTTGCATATCCCCTCCCAAGAGCCAAGCCAATGCTTGTATCCGCACTGAGGGCTCTTGAGAGCAGTACTGAAGCATGGTGCTGTGATGCTTTCAGGAATCTCTGTACAGCACCCTGCCAGCCCCCAACAGTCATGATCTGCCTGCATTGCATAGAGAAGCACAGACATCACTAGCTCTAAAATAAGGTATGCAATAAAACAGGTTTTATTTAAAATTTCATAAGCAGTAGTTAAAAACTAAAAAATAATTGCAGACTCAGAAATGATTCTTACACCCTTTAGGGTAAAGCAGCCACATGGCATACTTGAGATTGCCATAACCAGAATTGATTGGCTTGTCTCTTTAAATGTAGCAGTAGGCCTCATGAACAGAGCTTTCCTTGGATCAGAGCAGAAGATAAAAGCTCATTGGGACTTATCGGAAGACAAACTGCGTTCGTTTACCAAAGTGGCGTCTCATTAGAGGGCAAACGCTAAACACGGGGACGTTTGTGGCCTCAGCTCTTCTTTAATGAGGAACATAAGAGGACGATGCAGCAGTTCCATTCCTGGCTGGAGGGCTATCCGTCTCAGAGAAGGGGCCATGGATGAGCTTTGTAAGTCAGTGTGGAAGAGATGAGCTTCTTCAGCTCCCCCCCGAGAGTCTTTCATTAGAGAAGTCTTAACAAAGTCCCTGCAGTTCTTTTATCCCTTTAATGTGCAACAGAAAGAAAGTGGCTGGGGACTGACAGAGGTTTACAAAGTAGGAACGTCACAGAAAACTGACTTCCACAGGATGGAACCAATGCAGGAATTGCTCAAGAATCACCTCTAGGATACAAATGTAGCCCCCAACCCCTTTTGTGAGGTGGCTACTAGAAATTTAGTAATTGCCAGGGTTGTAGTCAGTCTGGCTGAATTGTAGTTGGCATATATTTGGTAATTCTAGGTGTTCTGGCATTGATTGTACCTACCTGGGTGGAGTGTGACTCTGCTGCAGTGTGGAACAGGCAATGAATGACACTGTAAGGCTGGGCACACACCTTACAACCAACGCAAGACGTTTGTCTTGCGCTGGTTGTAAGGTACTTAAAAAAACGTACGATCTGCCTATCTTGGACAAGCAGATCGTACTTTCGATGATCGCAAGCCGCGTCCCCCTGAGGGGCGGGCTTCCGATGACCGCAAGGCCGAATGGGCAGTGTGCACTTGCGCACACCGGCCCGTCCGGCTTTTATCGTACGAACATGCTACACACCCGCCGAACATCGTACGATGCTCGGCGGGTTTTCGAATATGTTTCTAAGATAAAAGTCTACTACTGTAAGGTCGCACGGCTTCTACACACCTTACGATAATCGTACGATCGCGGGATTTCCCGTGATTATCGTACGATTATCGCAAGGTGTGTGGGGACCTTAAGTGTGTGTGCTGTCCACCAGCCAATCACTGGGGCTCTCATGACCAGTGTTGCATGCTGGGACAGGGCATATGTACTCAAGGGAATTGCCATGGGCTCAGTCTGGCTCCAGCTATGGATTAGTCCAGGCCTGCGGGTGGGAATGCTTGAGTGCGGGAATAGCTTTGCCTCAAGCCTAGAGGAGGCCTTTGCTATTGATTGAGGAAGACAACCAGGGAAGAGGATGGCTGCTGGAGGTGCCTGGATTGGAATGGACCTCAGGAGCAAGTCTGGTGTCTCCCCTATTGAAGATCTCACACCAACCCCTATTCAGCGGTTTCTCAAATACCCAGTGCCAAATGGTGTTCCTATTGATCCATACTGGAGTACTAACAGGGACTGGTGGGTCTGGAGTCTGTGTCTGTTCAGCCTGGATGTCTAGGCCCCCACACCCTCTCTGCCAATATGAATATGTAAAAACTTTCTTCAGCATCATACTTCTATGGCTTGGATATCAGCTCTGTTGGCCACTAGAAGAGGGCGGTTAATGCTAATGGGGCAGCAGGTTGCTATATGCCCTAGACAGGCTAGTGATGACTAGGGTTATTCTGGTGACTCCTTCAGGGTGAGCGCTACACAAATAATAGTTGATACAATGCAAATAGTCCTAAAATCATAATTTCTATATAGTCCCATGCATATAATAAAGTGTCTGAAAGCATGTACAAAAGGAAATGTACCAATTGGAGGAAATGAAACAAGCTGCAAGGTTTACTTCTGATATATGTACCCTGTTATCCCCAAAGGAGCTGCTGGATTAACGGGTCTTCCTTAGCCTGACTAGGGATTTCAGCAAGCAGCTGCCTCAATAGCACTTATTGCCCTTCTGTGGCGACCAATAAAGCTGAGATCCAGAATGTTGATATGATGCTGAAGAAAAGGTCAGTGGGTAAATGATGCCACATTGTTGGTGACAGTGGGAGGAATAGTGCTCCATATACGGTGTCAGTAGGAGAAATAGTACACCATAATTGCTGTCAGTGAGAGGAAAAGTGTCCCACTGTGGATGTCAGTGGGAGGAATTGTGCCCAATTGTTAGTGTGAGTAAGAGAAATAGTGCCCCAAGGACCAGTTAAAGGCAATCAAAGGGCCTTTAACTGGTCCTTGCAGAATTTCAGGGAAAGAGAGAGTTAGTGCTTGGAACATCCAGGATGGTGAAGACTCCTTTAAGTGGTAGAACAAAGTATCTGCTAGGACCTTTAAGCCAAATGTGGCGATCTGTGTATTGAGCACACAGCTAAACAGTACTTGAATCAGAAGTCACCAGTCCATTCAGGAACATACTCTCCAGGTACAGAAGAGGATCACTTCTCAAGCTACCCTCACCTGATGAAGTTATTCTGTCATCTTCATCCTCAGTATCAGCCACTGGGCCCTCAGGCCTCAGTGTGAGCACATGGCTTGACCTCCTAGGCTTCAGGCCTACCCAGATCAGTCAGTCAGTAGCAGTCTACCCCCAGGCAGGGCCCAGAGGAGAAAGAAAACCTCTCATGGTCCACCCCGAATATTTATGTCGTCTCCCAGCATGCACCACTGGCCATGAACCTCCTAGTGATTGGCCAGGGAGACATAGGTATTCATATCAGTTCCTTATTGATTGCTCTGCTCTGTGGCAAGATCAATATATCTTAAGGGACAGCAAGCCGAAGGAAAAGAGGCCATTTATCTTTGCAGACTTACTTGATTAATCTGGATATATGAAAGGAACCAAGTGCTATCCTTTAGGATGGTTATGTCTTATATTTCACCAATGATGACACCAATGGGGCGCAGTTCCACCCACTGACAACATTGATGGGGCACTGACACCAACAATCAGGCACTATTCCTCCCACTGACATTAACAATGAAGCACTATTCCGTCCTTCAAAGCTGGTCCCCAAATGGCTGCAGATGGGCCAAATATAGCCCTTTGAATGCCTTTAACCTTTCTTTGGGGCACTATTTCTTTCACTCACACTAACAATGGGGCTCAATTCCTCCCACAGTGGGGCACTTTTTCTTCCACTGACATCAACAATGTGGCACTTTTCCTCCCACTGACATCAATGATGGTGTACTATTCCTTTCGCTGACACAAACAATGTGGCACCATTCCTCCCACTGACGCCAACAATGTTGCACTATTCCTCCCACTGACATCAATTATGGGGTACTGTTCATCCCACTGGTACCAATGATGGTGTACTATTCCTCTCACTGACTCCAACAATGGGGCACTATTCCTTCCTTCAAAGCAGTGGTCTCCAGACCACTGCCAACAGGCTGAATGTACCTTTTTGATTGCCTTTAACTTGCTCTTGGGGCACTATTACTTTCACTGACACCACCTACGATGATATATTACTTCTCCCACTAACACCAACAATGGAGCACCATTGCTTCCACTGACCACAACGGTGGGGCACTATTCCTTCCCAGACACTAATAATGGGGCACTATTCATCCCACTGACACCAATGGTAGGGAAATAGTTCTCCCACTGACACCAACAATAACAATGTGACACAATACCTTCCCTGATACCAATGATGGGACACTGTTCCTCCCACAGATGCCAACTATGAGGAAGTATTTCTCCAACAGACACTGTTGATGGGGGACTATTTTGCTCCCACTAACCTATGACACACTTTCTACTCCCACTGGCCCCCCTAAATTCACTATGAAGGACAGTGAAATGGCCCTTTGTTTAGAAAGTTTGAGGACCCCTACTCTAGACTTTGAAAAGATAAGATTACCAAGAAAAAGGAAGACCTGGCTAGCAGGGCACCTAGGTGCAGGAGGTGAATATTAGGTACGTAGACTGCATCTCCCAGGTGTAGATACAACCTTTTCATATCTGGCATGTAGCTCCTAGGACAGACTGCACAATGACGATGGTGTTTCAGAAGATCTGTCCAACCCTTGCTTGTTATTATAAGCCCAGCATCTTATCACCGTTATACGAGCTTGTATCCGTATCCCTCCCTCATTTCCATCAGCAGCTTGGTTTCTGTGGATCTGGCCCCATAATATGTGGAGCACAGCTGCCTCTCTGTTGGAGCAACTTCAAGTTCATTATCTGATGTTCTCAGCTTCCCCTCGGCGCAGTATTCAGGAAAGCACTAATAAGGCATGAATTATATCACTTGCAACACATGCCAACTATAGAGGTCTTGCTCTAGGCTTGATGACCGTGAAAACATTGAAACTATAATACCCAATGGACCTCTTTGATTTTTATACACGGGAAGGGCATGGCTTGGAAAAAAAGAACATGGTTTCACCTGTAGTTGTGCGATGGAGATTGGGGCCTGGCAAAGGTTATATTACACATACTCATATCTGGATCTTGCTTTAGAGAAGTCAAAGTGGCCGAGTAATCACAGAGATGATTTTTAGCAACTCAGTTATTCTGCTATGAGTTGCAAGAGATTAATCTCTAAAAGGGCCCATGTAGGCGGGTTTGGGGCTTGTGGTGATGTCTGCCATCAGTTAGAGCAGCTTCTGAGATCATTCAGATTGTATTGACAGGTCCATTTGACCGTCAGTTGACCTGCTTCTGACCTACATTTATCCTGCATTTGACCTGCTTCTGATCTGCATTTAACCTGCAGCTGACCTGCATTTGACCTGAGGTTAATATAATTCTGATCTGCATTTGACCTGCAGTTGACTTGCTTCTGGCCTTCATGTGACTTGTATTTGATCGCATTTGATCTGCTTTTAGCGGGTTTTGCATTCCCGAGCTTGTACAGAAATGCAAAAACCCAGTGGAATCAAACAAAAGACCACTGACACAGGCCCTTAGGCTCATGTTGCAGGGGCAATTTTCTCGATTTCTCACTGCTCCAAATTTTTTGTGCCAGCAATTAACAAACCGTTTGTAGCTAGCCAGAAAATAGCTATAGTCGCTGACGATTTGTTGCTAAGAAGCATTTTTTTTAAAGCTACAGGTCAATCTCACACTACATCATGGCGTTACCATTCACTGCTACACTAAGCCAGAGAGGTGATTGAGGAGTGATTGTCACCCGAGGAGTTCGTTTCCAACATAAAACACTTCTAAAACTCATAAAACTCAATCATTGAGCGGCTGAGCTACAAACGTGTACCAGCGACTCCATCGAAAAAAGTAGAATTGCTGCCATGTGACATTGGACTAACACTATGCACTAATACACCAGTAGAATTTAATTTTGAAAGAAATTTTTTTTAGAACATTTGTTCAATTAACTTCTAATAGTTAATGGGGTCCAATGGGGTCGGTTTTCGATCCTAGAAATGGAAACAATTGAAGGAGCAAAATGGAAATTTTGTGTTTTGTGATTGAACAAAAACAGTGACTGTAGTTGTCACTTGAGGAACGCCATTCATTGTAAAATAGAATATTAAAATTAAATGACATAGCAAGGACATTCTTCAAGTCTGCGATGACATTGTTGAATGTTCTGGCCAGATTTTTCGCATGAACATTGGTACAAAAGTCTAACAGTGTATGGCCAGCTTGAGTACCTAAGTGTATCTAACAGGTCTATTCACTAAAGGGTGAAGGGTTTGGAGAAGACAGGAGAAGTGACCAATCTAGGACAACATCGCTGAACTGGAAAAATTCTCCAATTCAGCTCACTTTCCAGTTCAGTTATGTTGTCCTAGATTGGTCACTTCTCCTGCCTTCTCCAAACCCTTCACCCTCTTGTTAATAGACCTTTTATCAAGTATCAAGTTTATCTAAATCAGCCTTTCTCAACCAGGGTGCTGTGGCTCAAATGTTTTACCAGCACCATGGAAATTAATGACGCTAATCCAGGGGGGATGGGATCCATTCGGAAAGGGATGGAAGATCTCCTCCATCCAGGTTTGAACCTCCTTCCACTATTTGCCATGTTTCTACAGCTGCAGCTCCTGATATAAAAAGGGGTTCAAATGTGAAGGGGGGCTACTGATGTGAAGAGGGCTTGTGATGTAAAAGAGGGAGACTCTGATGTGAAGGGGGGCTCCTAATGTACAGGGGGCTCTGATGTGAAAGGGGGGCTCTTGATTTGAAGGGGGGCTCCTAATGTAAAGGGGTTCTTGATTTGAAGGGGACTCTGATGTGAAGGGGGACTCTGATGTGAAGGGGGCTCTTGATTTGAAGGGGGACTCTGATGTGAAGGGGGGCTCCTAATGTAAAGGGGTTCTTGATTTGAAGGGGGACTCTGATGTGAAGGGGGACTCTGATGTGAAGGGGGGCTCCTAATGTAAAGGGGGGCTCTTGATTTGAAGGGGGACTCTGATGTGAAGAGTGAGCCCTATTTTTTTGTTTTTGCATGGGGTTTCCCCTTAAAATCCAGACCAGACCCCTATCTGCATTTTTGCATTGATGTTTTTTACATTTTAGACTGGGGTGCCTCGAGATTTTGCATACTTTTGAAGGGCGCCATGACTGAAAAAGGTTGAAAAACGCTGATTTAAATCCTAGTTAAAAAAAAAAAATAGAGTTAAAATATGCGAGGTCTTTGTTGCGATTTCTTTCAATAGTTGTAAAAATATTAATTAAAACATGGATCCCAGCACTGCCTTTGGAAGGGTGACAACTCTGACATGATGACACCTGTATCATCTAGGAGTGTCCACTGCCAGGAGAAGATTGAAGAGGAAATAGATGCAGAGTGTCACATGACCAGAAGACATTAGAAAAAGGTAAGTATTTTTAAAAAAAAGCATACTGCTGGTGAAGGCTTTGTAGAGGAACTCCAGGAATTACCAAAATTAACCCTTGCAGTGGGGCTATCCTCGCACTACAAAGGTAAACTGCTCATTTTGGTTTAGGGGCTCAAATAAAGCAGATATACTCAACTGATCCTCGATCCCACTGGGCAACTAGACTGGTCCCCGCAGCATCTTCACCCCCAGGCTTCCCTGGACTAAGCCCTGTTGAAGTCATCATGTCTTATATAGGCCCATTCATCTGCATTAGATGTGAGGACACTAAGGAACATTCTATAGAAGTGAGCACTGACCGCTGCAGACTGAGGATCAGTCTGCTAGCCCATGCAGTGCGGCGGTAGTTCCACTTCAAGGGTTTTTAAAAAAAAATACCTGGAGTTCTCCTTTAAGGGCAGTAAGAGGTCCTCTAGAGGTAGGAGCATGCAAAATACCAGTTGCCTGGCTTTCTCTGGTTACAATCCTTTGGATTTAATTAGGGATGCACCAATGCCAGTTCAGATACCAGTGCAGATACCAGTACAGATACTTGGCATTTTCATGAGAACTACCAGGGTTGCAGCGGTTGCAGCTGGGACCTGGCTCTGGCGCTCCACCACTGTCCTGAAATCATTACTCTGTATTGTTTTAGAAAAACTGTCGCATGAGACTAAGGCCCCGGTCACATTGAGCGATTTATGGAGCGATTTTTGCAGCGATATCGCTCATATTTCCACGCGATATCGCTCTATGTAGCTTCACCAATACATTTCAATGTAGCTGTTCACATCTCGTCGCTCAATATCGCTCAATATCGCTCGTAGCTCGTCGCTGGTAGCTTGTCACTCCTACATGACCCTTTTTTAGAGCGATTTTGAGCGATATTGCTCCTGATTGCATACAGCCCAATAGGAAAAAGTCGCGCGATGTCGCTCAAAGTCGCGCGATTTCCATGTCGCTCAGTGTGAATGGGGTCTAAACAAAAATTATATCAGTACTTGTATCTGTGAGTACTTGGAGAAGTATCAGTACTTGTATCTGTGAGTACTTGGAGAAGTATCAGTACTTGTACTTGGAAAACTGGTATGGGTGTATCCCTTTATTTATATTTATAAAAACAAAATCATATAATAAAACAGAGATGTACAAATAACAGGAGCTCCGTGTGCTCCTTACAAGTGACAGCGGCCTCCTAACTTTTGAATTTTTCTCTAGTCTAGTCCTGGAGCTGGAAAAGTATCTGTACTTGTACTTGTACCGAGTACGGTACTTGGTGTCGGTGCATCCCTAAATTTAATGACCCAAAAGTACATAGCTAGTGAAATCAGAACTCCTGATCTGCATTCTTGTTCCCCTGTTTCAGGAAGATCATCATCGAATCAGCATGACAGGTAAGCAGCAATTTCACAGGGAGAGATATGACTCTCAGCACAGGTCTCCTTTAAAACCCACTGAATGTCTTATCACAAGGAGCCGAATGCCAGGTTATCTGACAACTGGCTTTGTAGAGCATGAGTGCAGCACATGGTATACCCTGGTAAACAGAAACCAGACATCAAAACATGGTTATCCCATGTGACCATGGCCTGATTCTCTTTTCATCCCATGAGCACAACTTCTGCAATAGGGTACGGGGAAATCAGCAGATTGACAGTCAGTGACCGATGTTTCTCTTACACTGTTTATAGCGCTCAGACAGAGATATGGGAGCTGTCATCATGATTTAAAGGAGCTTCATGCTTGTTTCAGATGGATGACTTACTAGTAGGGTTGCCACCTTTTCTTCCAGCGAAACCCAAACTAGCCCCTGTCCTAATTTTGGTTGCCCCTGTCTGCCTGACATCTTGTGTCCGGGTTTCTGCTGCCATGCAACCCGGACACAGCCTTCAAAACCCGGACTGTCTGGGTGAATCCTGGACAGGTGGCACCACTACTTACTAGGCAGCAGTTAGGGATGCACCAATATTGGTTTTTCGGTATCGAGTACGAGTACTGATATTTTTTCCCCGGTACGCGCCGATACCAAGTACTGGTACATTGTGTCCTGATTATCAGGAAGTTGGGCGGCGGTGTTCTAGCAAAAGAACGCCGGCTTCAGATGCTGCCTGGCTTCCTGACCAATCAGGAAGCCAGGCGGCGAGTCATGACCCGCCTCCCAGCTTCCTGTTTGGCTAGGAAGCCGGCTTCCATTGTTTCTAGGCAGCATGGCATCCTTTCCAATCAGGAAGCGAGACATGACATGCCGCCTGGCTTCCAGATTGGTTAGGAAGCCAGGCTGCCTATCAATAAGTGAAGCTGGCTTCCTAGTCAATCAGGAAGCCGGGCAGCACACACCCGCCTCCCAGCTTCCTGTTTGGCTAGGAAGCCGGCTTCCATTGTTTCTAGGCAGCATGGCATCCTTTCCAATCAGGAAGCGAGACATGACATGCCGCCTGGCTTCCAGATTGGTTAGGAAGCCAGGCTGCCTATCAATAAGTGAAGCTGGCTTCCTAGTCAATCAGGAAGCCGGGCAGCACACCATGACCCGCCTCCCTGATTGGCTAGGAAGCCGG
This sequence comes from Nanorana parkeri, assembly GCF_000935625.1. Taxonomy (NCBI): domain Eukaryota; kingdom Metazoa; phylum Chordata; class Amphibia; order Anura; family Dicroglossidae; genus Nanorana; species Nanorana parkeri. Next base: position 109,679 of record NW_017308824.1, on the reverse strand, counting down.
CTTCACATGTTCCTAGGCAGCCCGGCTTCCTGACCAATCAGAAAGCCGGGAGGTTGGGCATTATGTGCTCCCACAGCACTGCCGGTCAGAGAGAGATCTCCTTCTGAGCGGAAGTTTCGGTATCGGAGCATTTGGGCAAGTACTAGTACTCGCCCAAATACTCGGTATCGGTGCATCCCTAGTAGCAATGAAGGCTATCATATTCCTGTCCTCACAAATTTCCTCCAGGCAGCTGAATTTTGAGCCTTATATTTATAAATATACATTTTCTTTTCAGGTTGAATGTATGTAATGTAATACTGCATTATGGCCACTAGATGGCACTCAGGAGCATAGGTAATACATTTTTATATACTCATCAGCTCCATCTAGTAGCCAACATGTAGCATTGCATTACATACATTCAAGCTGAAAAGAAAATATGTCTCGGAACATTCGTTATTGCATCTATTTGCACAGAATGAATGTTCAGAAAGATTTGTAGGGGAAATGCCTCTCCAAATTGGTTATAAATAGACCCCTGTGTCTTTTAAGACATCGGATATAAAAAGCTCTTTGTGCATCTATGGCTGGACTGTTATCCTTTCGGCATTGAGACATGCCATGAACAGCATTCAGGGGCCAGAGTCTGCTTCTTATCCCCACAACATAAGCGTAATGCAATTTGTACATGTTGGAGCCAAGTAACGACTGCTTTAAGATACTCTGCCGTGGTTTTGTAAAACTCCCATCGAGTTCTCTGTGTTTTTTCCTAAATATTTCTTGTTGTATGTTTGTTATAGAAAGAGGAAGAGAGAGGAAATGTCTCCAAAGTGCGGGAATTCCCCTCTCAGACCGCTGTCATCTAAGCAAGTGTCCTCAGGAAGACTTCCCTTATATTCTTGTTATGGTGACAAATCACATTTTCATACTGTCCCCCCTTTGTCCATTTGGTGATGATGTTCTGTAGCACAAACAGTGATGGCCATTCCCTGTGGAATTGCTAATAACCCCCCCGCCCCCCCTAAAAATGTTTCGCTATAGTTACACTTTAATAGCCACCCACTATCAGAGTGCTGTACATAGCTTCTGAAAACATCCCAGCACTCTGCCTCAGCACTCCTCTAAAGCAGACCTGCGACCGCCTGAGGACGTCTTTTGTGACGAAACGCGTCTGGGCGGGCCTATTCCATGTGATACCACGCTCAACCAGGAAGTAGAAGCGAGCAGCACGCTGCATTAGACCGGCCGATGTTTACGATTTTAATTGTAAGTTTCTATGTTTTTTAAAAATAAACATTTATATTGACTACACCATGAGGAAGTTCTCTTTTATGCTTTTATAAACTCCTGATGGACGGGACATTGCTGAGAGAGAAACCAATGGATGTGGACCCTTTGATCTAATCACACTGCTTTACTTTCACAACAGTGGGGTGAGTGCGCACCCCAGAGGGGAAATTTCCTTGGAAAATGTACACAGTGGTGTGGGAAGAACCTTTTTTGCAAAGATCCTTTTGTTTTTGATTTTCAAATTCCCCTTGAATTCATCACCTTTTCGCACTTGGATTTATGTTAGATGATTTATGGCAGATGGTTAACCATCTGGGACCGATTTAACATCATTATTTTATTTAACATTATTTTAGCTGATACACAGCTATCTGAAGTTTTTTTTATAATTATTGCACTTTTTCAAAGTTTTTTACAACTAAAGTTTTATAACTGTTGCACTTTTTTGAAGTTATCACCATTCAAGTCACATAGGAGTGATTTAATTGTCTACACTGAGGCCTATAGAGCCTACCACATATTGGGTTTATATTTTATATGTTCATTTGATGATTTGCACTTTATCATTCTCAATTATTATTATTTTCAATATTCTTATTATTTTAGATATTGAATACACTGTATCACTTAGTAATATTTTTAGCACTGCACATTTAGTACTTTATTAGTCCCCCTCCCAGCGTCGGTCAGTGTCTCTCTCCTCCTTTCCCCCTCCCAGCACCGGTCAGTGTCTCTCTTCTCCACCCCTACCCCAGTGTCGGTTGACAGACAGTGACCTCTGCTGGAAAAAAAACTTACCTTTCCTCTCCAGCAGCTGTGCTCTACTCTCGCCTTTCTCTTCGGTGCTTAAGCAAGGTAAAAAAAAACTCCGCCCCCTGAAAAAAAAACATCTTCCTGCATGCACGTACTTTAGGAAGGTATCCATTGCATAGGGGAGGGGCCCGGGCCCCTGTACATAGTAATCTATAATTAGAAATTCTTGCTTGGAGCCCGGGCCCCTCACACGAGTACTGGCCATAGCCCCCTGATGGCAGCCCTGGTCGGGGATTTGGATCACGACCCCCACCATTCACTTGCTCACACTTTAGGAAAGCCCTGCGCTGAAGAACCCCTAGCTTGATACAAGCAGTGGGCTGGCTCTTGGGAGGAGTTATGCAAATATCAACATGCCTTGATGGGTAGATGCAAAACTGGAGGAATGGCATTCCTAGCCAGGCTGCATTTGCATGCAGACTACCCTAGGCAATGCCCACATATGATGCCTGCATGATTGAAAGAACTGAAATCCAATGGATTGTAGCGCTCACCCGTGAAGGAGCCGCTGGACATGAACTTGGGCTCTCCTACCTGTTTTGCCAGCCACCGGCCCCTTTCTCAGCTCCAGCAACACCGACGCTCCAGAACAGAAACAGGCTCGAGTCGTAGGGTCTTTTTAGCATTTATTGCACATTAGCAACTAGGAGAGAGGGTTAGGGTTGTAGAATATCTGAGTAACAATCGAGAGGCCTGTGTATTCTCCCTTAGCAACAGCTTGTAACAGTAGCACAAGGTCCTATATGAGCGGCCAGTAACATGTAGTAGCACCAAAGGACAGCCAGGAATAGTCCAGGACGTAGAGAGAGAACTGTCACAGGACTTGTAGTGCACCAACTGGCTTCTCTTCTGTATAGTACCTGAGATTTGGGTGAGGGATCTCTTGCGGGGTTCAGATGGTAGCTCTCACCAGCTCCTCTGCAATTTATTTGATTTTGCATTTATCACCTTCCTCCAGCCTTACCTCTGAGTCAGCCTGCTCAGGGATTGGTCAGAGTCAGATGCATAATCACAGTCTGAGGATGAATCCTCCCTCACTGTATGCTGAGGCCCCAACCCAGCAACAGGGGGAAACAATCAATCCACCAGACTCAGGGGAACCAGCAGAACTCAGAGAAATCAGCATCCAGACCAATTACAGTCCAGATATATAACTAAATTTAGTAGCGACATAGCAGAGGGCGCTACAGGATAAAAGGGGCGGACCAGGGATGCTCAGGCTCTGGATAGACTAGATGATGCTGGATGTCCTTCAGCCAGGAAATGAGGGCGGCTCTGACTTGCCGCAGCTTCCAACGCACATCGTGAGAGGCTCGCAGTGTGCAGTGAAATCAGAGTAAGCATTTTCACTTTAGGGGAGGAGCCGGTACAAGGCTGAAGGGTAGCCTGGAATTAAGCTTTAACCCTTCCCTATCCTATAAAAAATATCTTGGATTTAACTATTTAGCCGTGCTTCCATGGTCAGTATTTAATCATGAGCCATCCAAACAGACAAGAGGCAGGATTCCTTGTGCTGATGCCATTAACCTTATATGCTCACAATATCATTGACCAAATATAGCCATGTGGCCATATAAGGTCAATGACATCACAGCATCCCGCTCCTTTGTTTATGTGTAGCCGCGGGCAGGGAACTCCCCTGCCACAGATCATTGGGCGGCAGGGGAAGGAGATTTTATACTTTAAGCTGCCATTAGATGTGCTACCACGGCCAGTGGTTCATAATGAACCATCCAAACATACAATAGGGTGTGAGATCCAGTCTTGCTTCGGGATCCAGGATTTTGCGGCCTGGGAAGACCACACGAACATGTTGTGGTCTTGTATGGAATCACAGGAACGTGTGCCAGGCCGTGTGGTGCCGGGACGATTTCCTGTTCCATTGAAGTATTCTGGCAGAGAGCTGCGGTGACCTTGTGTTCTTAAGGGAAGTGATTCACCGCTGGAAAATGTAAACAGGGAGAATAGAAATGGGAAGGTTTTTTCTTTCTCTCTTCCAGATGTTTTACGGGAAGCTGAGCTTACATGGGAAGGAAAGTGGATGAGATGAAGCAGGCAGGTTCATTCATGGTATAGCATTGTCCTTTAGCAGGCTGAGCTCAGAATAGAACGGAAAGAGGCGGCATGGCCCGACCCAGGGGATTAGTTAGTCTAAGTTCAGACAATGTATTTTTTTTCTTTGTTTTGGGGAAACTGTAAAGTATATCTGAAGCAAAGAAACGTTTTTCTTTTTATGGATAAAGTGGAGAACATTTAGAACCTCTATGTGGTTGTTATTGCTTGTAGGTAGGCAGGCGCTCAGGTTTGGACCAAACCCAGTCTGGACCTGAGCTAATCTGAACATGGAAGAAAGCTGCCAATCAGCTGTGCCAGGGGAATTTCGCAGCTGCACATAAGCAAAGGAGGGGCATGCTGTAGCATCATTGACCTTATATGGCCACATTACTATATTTGGTCAACGATCCCGATACAGTGCCTGGTCCGAATCTGAGCTCCTCCAAATCCAGAAGTGCCATGGGTCCCCCTGCCCAATCAGCTGTAGGTCGGGGGAATTTTCCACACTGCAACTGCACATTAGCAAAGGAGGGGGATGCTGTGACATCATTGACCTTATATGGCCACATGACTATATTTGGTCAACGATATTGATCTAATATGGCCATATAAGGTGAATAACATCAGCACAAAGATCCCACCCCTTGGTTTATGTGCAGCTGCAGTGTGGGAAATGCCCAGACCTACAGCCGATTGGGCAGGTGGATTCTGAGGCGCTCAGGTTCGGACCGGGCTCTGTTCAAACCTGAACTCATCCCTTGTTGTTGGTTTTATTGATTTCTGAATCCCCATTAGGGAGATTCAGTCTTTTTGTTTGTTTTGGTGACTCATGCCATCAGGACTGAAAGTGAGGTCAAAAGTCCCAAATTTTGAGTTATCACCAGACCAAGATTCCAGGGGAAATCTTCCAATGAGGACATCTGTTCCAGTGACAACTTTGAAGGGATTTCCCTCGCTTCTGAGTGAGCTGCTCTCACTTCCTTTTGTATCTACGGGACAGGAAGTGAAGCTGTTTAGTGAGGGCTCAACAAGACAAGTGACAAAGAATCGGTGCCAACAAAACAAAGTTCCGACACCCAAAACATGTTTTTTTCCACTTTTTCTTTGTCACTGGTCTTGTTGAGCCCTCGGGTTCATTATGGGGTGCTGGCTTTTTCAGTTTTCCAGGATGTCAGGATGGTCAGGTGCAGGATGGATTTGTCTATAGGGGGGTTTAACCCTTCCATACCATCAATTTTTCAACAAAAGGTTCTGTCTTTAGATATACTTTAAAATGTATGTCGGGATTTTATTTCTGTCATAAACCCACTGGGATGATGTTCCTTCACTTCCTGTTCCAGTGATGCTCATACAGGAAATAGTGGGTCACCAGGACAGGAAAGCACAGTTAGCAACATAAAACATGCATACCTTTTTTTTCCAAGGGTCTTTTGGCCAATCCAGTGATGTCACAAGTTCATCCTCTTGACTGGTGACAGTGGTTGGGTGGTCTTTTCTCTACAGCAAGCAGTGCTCAAATAATGCCATGTGAAAGCCGTTCAATGCAGCAGTAGAGGAAGCCCCTCCCAGAACAACAGGGCATTGCCAGGGGGCGGGTCTATCACAGCCTAAGCTCACAGGAAGTGGGTTGCATTATGCTGGTTGTCATTCAGCCATAAAGAATGGCACCATCTAGTGAAGGCACAGAACTTCCGCAGGGGACAGCACTATATTGAAGGCAAGTATTGCAGCTAAAGCAGATTTTCTACTTAGACGGGTGTTAGGCTGAAACAATAGAGTGCTGAGTCTAAAGCAGAACTGGACATGTGACAAGAAAATGTACTGAACTTTTGTTCCAAGCAAAAATATTCACCGTTTTATAATTTTTTAGGGATGTTCCACGTGAAAGAAACATATTATTGCCTGTGCTCTTTGCAGTCATGATCTCACCACAAAGCGGCCAAATTAATAAGTGAAACTAAACCCCCCCCCATCCGCCGCCGCAATATTGTGCAGTAATTATAAAGGAAAGAACTCAGCAATGAGGAGCTCAGATTCAGTTAAGATTCTGCTGAAGCTCACAGATAAAATTAAGATATGCAGTTGTAAAAAAACAAAACCAGGCAACGCATTTAAAGAGGTCATACTGTGCCCAAAATAGGGCATGGCAGAGCACAAAGGACTAGTCCCCAGCATTGTCTGTGGACTCTTACAGCTGATCTTTTTCCCAATACTGACTTATCATGCCTTATTCTGCACTGTATCTCTGTATGGAGAGGGCCATCTTCCTCTGCCTCCTTATATCAAAGCTTCCCCTGATGACTGTCTGGGTAATGATGATGAAGAAGCAGGAGAGGTAAAGGAAGCACAGATCCACAGAATGACTGAATCAGAAGCAGGGAGATCCTTACACTGCAGAGCTTCAGGTACAGCTTCCTCTCCAGCAAGAACAGTGCGCAGCAGAGAAGTGACATCACATATCATTCCATTCTTCTCAGACTAGCAGTCAGAGGCAGCAATGCCTTAGATGATTCTGCACTTCAGATATATAACTATGAGACTGTAGGCACAGGAAGCACACTTATTTCAGGAGAAATTCCAGACAAAGGGTAGATATTTCAGGGTACTGTTCAGGTACAATTAGCATTTCTATATGTTCCCTGTAACATAGCAAATTCTTCACTTTTTGAGTTCAGGGCCACTTGAAAACTTTGAACTCAATTTTGTTTAAAGTGACCTTTACCCACCTACTGTAGTTTCCAAAGTGACTTTATTTTAGGATTCTGTAAGAACCCAAAGACCTTTGCTGATACAGAATGGTGTGTCTTAGGTTATGCTGCCTCTGATCTTATGGACTGCATTGCTCCAGGGACTGTCAGGTATATACCAGCTCAGTGACCTTTGTGACCTACACTACAAAAGCCAACATGGAAGAGAGAAGTGTGGCCACATGGTTTACAGACCACAGAGAAAATCAGTAGGTGGGAAAATGCTGTCGTTTATTTAGAAACAAAAGGGGAACTGCCAACTGACCAAGCGTATTGTTGCCTTCAGAGGGGGAAATGTCAAGAAATGTTATTTTGTTCTGCATTTATTAATTACAACGCCTACTTAGAATAACATTTTAAAGAGACTCTCTCACTTGGCCCATTTAGGGTCAAGTGACAGAGTCTCCTGGAAGTTTCCATCTTCCATTCCTGACTCTAATAAGTGTCTTCATTTTAACAGTGTCATCCACTGCAGTGTAGTAACATGACACTTTGCAACCCCTAGCATCCCTTTACAAGTTTAAATGTTGGAATATATCTTACCCTAGTGACACTCTAATTGCAGGTGATGCCTGCCTAGAACAGTGTGATCAGTGAAAGAAGGATTCTGATTGGTTGTTAGGGGCCACTGCACTAAAGAGACACTGCCACACCATCCCCATACACTTCCCTTATCAGCGATCCCTTGCTACTCCTTCTTCCACTGCAACTGCTCACATAATTGCATGTGACTTCCTCCCCTGTGACAGTGTTTGGGTCAATCAGCAATCACATGCCCAGGGGAGTGATGTCACCATCGCCTTTTTCTAATGCCGGAGGATAAAGAAGCTGCATAGGAAGCATCGGTAAAAGGCTTGCTGGGGAGTTGAGGGGTATGCTCATCAGACACACTGGAGACTTTGTCATTTTGCCCTGACAGCGTCTCTTTAACGCAAACCTTTTTTAATGAACTGCACTCTTTCAGGCTATGCTCACACAATGTCTGGACTAGATCTGCAGCAGATCTACCAGTGCAGTGCATTTTTAGCACACTTTTACCGCGATCAGGAGTTGGTTTTGTTTTTAAGCTTAAAATGAGCTTTCAGCTGCGAAACATGTGAAGACAAAAAGCGCCAGGGACAACCACTCCTCTGAAGGGTTAATAAATATGCATGCTGCAGGTCGCTGCCCCACTTCAGCCAGGGAGACTGTGATATCTAAAAGAAAAGCACAAACAGGGGGCGCCTTCCCTAGTGCAGATACATTGTATTTAAGTAGAAGCAAACAATAGGAATAATACTCACAAGAGTAGATGAACAAGAGCCTTTAGACAATAAACCAGGATGAGGCAAGTGGGAGCTGCACAGACGTTCCTGTGTGCCAGTGAAAAATGCCTACGTTGACGCGTTTCCGGGGTCACGCCCCCTTCGTCAGAAGCTCTTTCAGCTGCGGTCCAGTGCGTTTGCATGAGTTTGTATGTGTTTTTGATGCAATTTCATGCGTTCCAGTGCATTCCAGACCAAAGAAAATGAGACAAGCAGTATTAATTTGTCTGGTCTGGAACAAACTGCGCTGGTGTAAACAGAGCCCAGAAATACAATAGGGATACATTGGGATGCTTTTATGGTCCGGAAACAAATAGTTTTTTTTTCTGGACATGATCCGGACATGGTGTGAACAAGCCCTCAAAGTATGAAAACATTCGAGGCACCCCACTCTAAAAGGTAAAAAACTTAAAAGTAAAAAAAAATGATGCGTGGTTCCCTCCAAATTCTACACCACGCTCTTATCCTAGATAGGGATCTGGTATGGATTTTAAGGGGGCTCCATGCTAAATAAAACAAAAGAAAAACAATGTGGAGTTACCCCTTAACATCAGAAGCTCCCCCTTCCCTTCAGAATCCTACCTTATAATCTTCACCATAGTGTGGATGACAAAGGGCGGGAGGTGAAGAGTTTCTGGATGGAGGTGGACTTCTGTCCTCTTCTGAATGCCGGCTCCTGGATGCAGCCCGCCCTGGATTAGCATCATGTACTTCCATGGCGCTGGTGGCCAGTTTGTCTGCACCATGGAAATGCATGGCACTGTGCGAAAATGTGCAACAAAGCTAGAAGTACTTCATGGCACCCTGGTTGAGAAAGACTGCTTTAAAGTATCTCAAGTCAAATCTTTTCCCTTCACTTCCTGTCCTGCAGATAAATGGAAATGTCTAAAAACCAAGGGGAAGTCTCCTGTTAGACAACTGTCACCGGGAAAAGGTGTCTTTATGGTAAGATTACCCCTCAAATTCTGTATTGATGACAACGAAACAATAGGATTTATTTTTGTACTCACCTTAAAAGCCTTTTCTCTGTGTTCATTCAATGACACAGCAGAGATCTTGATCTCTCCCCGATGGGTTCCATTATTTTATAGATCAGTTAAATGTCTTCCCCACTCTATGCATTACTTAGTAAGGGCCTTAGTCAGGGCCGTAGCGAGGGTAGGGTGAGTGAGGCATAAGGGAGAAGTGATATGTATCGATCCTCCGCTGGTCGGCCACGCACAGAGCACAGCCTGCAGCTTTTCCTCTGGATCCCCGCTGCTCTCCCCCATCCGTATGCAGAGGGGATCCGAGGAGAAGTGAAGTGCTTCAGCCAGCGGGGAGGGAGCGGAGGTGGGAGCCGCTGTCACAGCAGCATGGCTGAGCGGTGAGGAGAGAGAGACGCTCAGTCAGGATCTGCAAGGATCCTCTGTGCAGAGCAAACGCTGGAGCGATCAGCTGATCACTCCAGTGTTTGTAAATAACTGGGGACACATAGTACTGTGTCCCCAGTTATGAATGAACAGGAAGTGCTTTACATCACTTCCTGTTCATTCATTAATTTCTGAATGGGGAGTAGCACTCACTGGAGAGGCTTCTCCCCATTCAGAAACTAATAGTAAATATTTTCTGAATTAATGGGAAGCCTCTGTACTTTCCATTCATTTAGAACAGAGTCTGCAGAAAAAGAGATTGAGGATTCTGTGTCCTCAATTTCTTTTTCTATTTGAAAAGGGAAATGTCAGTCGTCTGTTTAGACCCCCAATATTTCCCCGAAGCCCACCAACAGTAAAAAAAATTAAAATTAAAAAAATATTAAAAAAACATCCTGGAGGCGGGGTACATGACATCACATGGCGCTGGGCGTGCGTAGGGCTGGATGATGTCAAATGCCTGTTGGGGGGGGGGGCACGTTTTTTTGTTCCTGCCTCAGGCGCAAAAGGAGCTAGCTACAGCTATGGCTTTAGTTGAAGTTGCACTTTAAATAAACTTGAAAGTGGAAGTAAAGTTGTTTTTTTCCATTAAAATTCCAGTGACATCTCGTCTACCAAACAATAAGACTTTTGCACTGTGGACTTTCTGGGGATCCTACAGTGTAACCTCATGATGGGTAATGAAGGCAGAGGGCTGTCTGGGTATTGGTGGGGAGCTGTTCACTGGAACACGTCATAAATGATTACTACATATTGTAAATGTGGATCATATGTAGAGACATGATTACCAACACATAATAATTAGGGATGAGTGTATTTTGCATGTTTGGGACACAGCTGGGAAGGGTTAGGGAAGCTCAAATGGACTCTTAAAATGGAACAATGGGCAAAAACAAAATGACATAATCTGTATGATTCAGTCTATCAGTTTTTGGTTTTCTGAGACCCACCCTTAACATAGTATTATTATTACCTATTGACGTTGCCAGTAGTTCCATCAATTTTCAACTGCCCTGTGGAGAGGATAGTCTTAGATGGAGATGTTTTAGGAGGACATTAACAGGGTTATTCACAAAAGGGTGAAGAGTTTGGAGAAGGCTGGAGAAGTGAACAATCGAGGACAACATAGCTGATTTGGAAAAATTCTCCCAATTCAGCTCACTTTCCAGTTCAGCCATGTTGTCCTAGATTGTTCCTTCTCCTGACTTCTCCAACCCCTTCACCCTTCTGTGAATAACCCTGTAAGTAAGGGACAAACAAATTAAATCCCAACTCCACCTAATATTTTTAAAGCAGCTACAGCAAAAGCTGTTTTTATTTAGGTTTAAACCATATCAATGAAAGCTGAGTGTAAAGACCCCTGACACTGGTACGGTATATGGTTTTGTCCCAACTTTAAAGCGAAAGGGAAAAAAATAGATTGCTGGGTGGTCAGGATTTCTGGCAGAAGAGACATGCAAAGTTTAATGCAAAATTCTTCCTCTTTCCACCGGTGATTTTTAATTATATGTGGTGCTGTGAATGGGCCGGCTGCCAGGAAGGATGTAACTCCTGTGTGCATAAGCAGGCGTTACATCATCAGTGGCCATCCAATTGCCAAAGAGGACTTCCGGGAGCCTGGAAGTGTCAGTGGCGGAGACGACGGAAGGACAGGACCAAAGATTGATCTGACGCCGCTGTAGAAGGGCACACTGTGAGGCCTCTTTCACAGCCAATGAGAGACAGCATCTGTCAATAAATGAGCACCTAATTGCTGTTATTATCGTTGTTGGTGTGCTGGCGACGTCTTCCTTTTTTCTCTTTCAAACCAGACAAAGTGCGTACCAGCCCAATTTTGGCCGGAACGCACTGCATCGCATTGCAGCCGGCTCACTATGTTGTGGCCACAATGCGATCGGTCGCACGGGAACGCAAGGCACACAATGCCTGCGGTCTGGTCCGAACAAAATAGTGCTTGCAGCATTATTTTGGGGGCGTAGTGGTCCATTGAAGTGAATGGCACTGTAGCCATGCGCTCCGGCTGCAATACGATCAGCTGCACGGGAATGCAAGGCACACAATGCCTGCGGTCTGGTCCGAACAAAAGAATGCTTGCAGCATTTTGTTCGGACCTGACTGTAACGCAGGCATTGTGTGCCTTGTGTGGCCGATCGCCTTGTGGCCGGAGGGCATGGCTACAGTGCCATTCACTTCAATGGACCACCACGCCTCCTCCTGCCCCACAACATAGTGAGCTGGCCACAATGCGATGCAGTGCCTTCCAGCCAGAATCGGGTCAGAACGGACTGTGTCTGGTGTGAACGAGGCCTTAAGATGGGTGTGCCCTAATGTGAAAGTATACTTGTACATCAGGACAAAAACAAAAAAAATTTAATCAAAGCTGTTTACTTCAGCTCTAGCGGAAACCTTTTCCTGGACAGCTTGGTTTGTTACAGGAAGTGGAATAAATAACAGATCTACAAGCAAGATCAACAAGTAAATTATGTTACAAAGGAACGTAGCAGAAAAACTGCTGTGCTAATGCTATTGACAGATCTCACCTTATGTGTTATTTTTCTTTTTAGCTCATAGTTCCACTTTAAGTTGCCATCTTCACTTGAACTTCCCTTCACTTCCTGTCCAAAGGCACAAATTGTCAATTTTATTCAAAATTGATACAGTAATTGTGAGAAGATCTCTCCAATGGGGAAAAAGCTACAAACATTTTAAGGGACGGCTTTTCTGTTTGTATGCATTTCAGAGAGATTGCCCTTCATTTCCTAAATGGTGCTTATTACAGGAAAAAAAGAACTTTCCCCAACAGGAAAAAAGTTATAAAAACTTACCCTATATATACTATAGATGTCATACTAAGCAGCAGAAGGTGGGAGAGGCTCAGGGAATTTACAACTGTTCTGATATGCAGTATCACTGCTAGAAAATTTGACTATACTGGAAATCCATGTGTAGCCATTAACCAGCTGATAGTGTTATCTGTCGGGAGCATATCCTGTGACTCAGGTTGACAAGATCAGATGACTGTGACAGCAAAACTCGTCATATTAAAGGAGAAAATAAAGCTTCCAAGTGAACTATGATTAAAGAGAACAAGGGGATAACTACAGCAATAGCATACTGTACAGCTTCTATGGGACCCAATGGCATGGGCTTACTCGCAGGATGAGTCTTTAGAGACTGGGTCACACCTGAGGCTGCGCCAACTGCTCTGGACCTGCAGAGAGCTTTGTGGCTAACTGACATGGAATACAATGTCCAGAAAGCACAACAAGCAGAACCAAGTACCCAAAGGTCATATTCATGTTTATCTAAGTCCCATCCATGGGCTTACACACAGAGTGAGTCTTCAGAGACCTGGTCACACCAGAGGCTGTGCCAACTGCTGTGGACCTGGAGAGAGCTCTGCTGTTAATGGACATGGGACACAAGGTCCACAAAGCTCCACAAGCAGAGCCCAGTGCCTGAAGGTCATAATCTACTGTAGTTTATCCTCATCCATGGGTTTACTCAGAATGAGTCTTCAGAGACTGGGTTGCACCAGAGGCTTTGCCAACTGCTCCGGACCTGGAGAGAGCCTTGCCATTAGCTGACATAGGACAGAAGGTCCGGAAAGCTCCACAAGCAGAGCCCAGTGCCCAAAGGTCACATTCTAGTTGATCTTCATCCATGGGCATACTCACAGAATGAGTCTTCATAGACCAGGTAACACCAGAGCTTGTGCCAACTGCTCTGGACTTGAAGAGAGCTCTGTGATTAAATGACATTGGACACAAGGTCCAGAAAGCTAGACAAGCAGAGCCCAGTGCCCGAAGGTCACATTCTACTTTATCTTCATCCATGGGCATACCCACAGAGTGAGTCTTCAGAGACCTGGTCACACCAGAGGCTGTGCCAACTGCTGTGGACCTGGAGAGAGCTTTGTTGTTAACAGATATGGGATAGAAGGTCCACAAGCAGAGCCCAGTGCCTGAAGGTCACATTCTAGTTTATCTTCAATCATGGGCACACTCACAGAGTGAGCCTTCATAGACCGGGTCACAACAGCGGCTATGCCATCTGCTGTGTACCTGGAGAAAGCTCAACTGACAAGGGACACAAGATGTAAAAAGCACTACAAGCAGAGCTAATTCCCATTACAGGCAGGTCCCCCAATCTTCAGTCACGAATGGGATTATAGTGGGCTGGCCTTCAAAGTTTTTCTGTTTGCCTCCTGTAGGCAGCTGCATATAATGTCTTAGAATTACTATATTCCTGTGTCCCTCAATGAAAGATAAAGAAAAAGGATTTGGGTATATACACATTCAGAGGTTGAATGAGGTAGAATTAAGTACAGAGCTCTCTCTAGTGGTTAATCAAACAATCCCACAACAAGCAAAAATGTGAAAGTTACATTATTATTATACAGGATTTATATACAATATATGAAAGGTATGACATACCCATACGGATACTGAAATTCCTATAAATGTTCACATTATGCCCACTCAGGGCCACAGCAGCTTCATTCCAGAAATTACACTATACTTTAACTTTAAATAACTGCAGTGAAAGTGCAGAATGTGGTGGAAATGATGAAATCCTGGTCTAGTCATTTCTACATTGTGAGGAGGTCTTTCATCAGAACGGGAAGTCATAATTCTTCAGAAACGGTGGAATTCTCTCTGGTCAGGAAATGCAGTAACCGTTCATATGACTTTTACATAAAGAATCCCTAATTGCCCCTCATACAGCAAGGAATAGAGATGGGTTAATCACTGGAAATCAAATCTGTGCTAAGAGAAATAACCCCTCTGTGACATTAGTATATTTGCTGATGGCTGGTCTTTGGAACATGTATGGTGAGCTTACCAGACTGGATCTCCATGCTTGTTCCTAGTCAGTCACTTAAAGCACTGAAGCCAATTATTAGCATTTTCAGAAGAAGGCCAACAGTGGCAGCCTCCATATTTCTTTCTTCCTTTAAGGTTGCCTCCACAAAAAGCAGAATCACTACCATGCCTTCAGATATTGACATTACCTGAACCCAGTTAAACGATTAAAGTGTACCTGTCAGCTAGTAAACCTTCTGTGCACCTCTCTGATTCAGGTTTCGCTTTGTTAGAGTTCAAATGATCTGAGCAACGGGCCGAGTCCTGCCCATATATAGGATAGACTAAGTGGATGGGGAATGCAAAAGAGACGCTGTCCCTTTATTCATTCAGAACAAAGTACTGGTGTCTGCACATAACCTACCCTCCTAGGTATGTATACTTACCAAGCCATGCTCCCTTGCCAATTGTTTAGGCTTAGGTGTCCATGGAGCTTAGAAAGGAGGGATGACATCACACCACCCTACATGTAGTAATGTTCAGGTCTGGTGATTGGCTATTAAAGCGGACCTTTACACTCAAAAATCAAATTCAACCAATGCATCCCTCTATATATGATGATTAATAATAACAGACATGTCAGGTGTAAAATGCTGTGATTGTAAAATAATTACACTCGCAGAGCATTCACTTCCTGCATTGAAAGGGCAAATTACTTCAGTTTGCCAAACCAATGCACACTGGGATTGCCTTGTCATCAGCAGAGCATTGCTGGGAAATCTCATCTCAGGGAAAGGCATTTTCTTCCCTTGAAATTATGTGCATGGTCACATGTCCTAGTCACATGTGCCAGAAATCCAGGAAGTAAAAGGAGAGCTAGTAATCTGCCCTTAGTAAACATGGCCACTGCCAGAAGACTGGGGAAGAAAAGAGAAACAAGGTATGGAAAGAATACAAAGCAATTATCTAGAAGTATGTGTTTGTAGATTGTCATTAGTGATGAGCCGAACACCCCCCTGTTCGGTTCGAATTCAATTGGGAAAAGTCCCAATTTTGAAGCCTTATATGCCAGTTATTGGCCATAAAAAGGTGCATGGGGGTCCGGGTACTGCCCTGGGGGACAGGAATCAATGCAAAAAACACTTTTAAAAAATACTGTTTTTAAAGGGGCAGTGATTTTAACATTTAAACTGCCTGTAAAGTGGCGCATCTGTACGATGTATAGAACCTGCTGCAGCAAAACTGACATTTCTATTTCAAAAGTTTATTCATTTTCATTTTACAGTTTGTTTGGGAGTTCCCCCTCCCAAACAATACCAGACCCTTAAGGTCTGGTAGGAATTTTAAGAGGGACCCTATGTAAATGTGAAAATGTAAATGTGTGTGGGGTTTCCCCTTAAAGTCATACCAGGCTCTTAAAGGAGAACTATGGGGTTAAGGCTTTTCCCCATAGTTCTCCTAAGGGTAACGGGAGGACACAAACCTCCCGTTACCCTAGGCTCAGTATACCACGAGCTACGCCGCAGCTGAAGCGGATCCCGACAATTGTGCCGGGATCCGCCCAGCTGCGTGAGTGACAGCTGGCTCCTATCTAGAGGCAGAGCCAGCTGTACCCGCCCCCTCCCCTGTCCGTTCCGCCAGTCAGCGCTGGAGGATCGGAGCGGGGGAGGGGGGAATCCAGTCCCTCCCCTGTCACGGCAGAGAGCTGTGACAGGATCGAGAGGTGAGCGAACGCCGGTATATGTTCGCTCACCTCCCGATCTACTGAGCAATGAGACTGTCACAGGTCGGCTAGAACTATGAGGTGAGTCAAAAGCACTCACCTCATAGTTTTCCTTTTAAGGTCTGGTAGGAATTTTAAGGAGGAACCCCACCCCCAAAAATGATCCGCGCATAGGCCTGGCAGGGCCTTGCACCTGTGGTCAGGTGCATGGCTTTAGCCAATCAGGGCTCACAAGACACAGTTCCTTGTGCAGGGTGCTCAGCGGGCGAACAGCACGCCGAACACACGAACTGCCGATGTTTGAGTCGAACTCACGCTCGGCTCGAACATCGAGCCCAATCCTAATTGTCATTACTAAACATTTCTAAAGGTGGGTTTGTTATTTTAAAGATATGGGTAAAGGCCCGCTTTAAAGTCCAAGCACGGTAACATATCCCCAGATACCCCGCACCATTAGTCTGGGGAGGCAGATAAGGAGCATGGCTGGGTAAGTATATATGCCTGTGGAGGGTTTGTAGATAATGTCCCTTCATCCTGAATGGGCAAAGTGACATTGTCTCTAACTGGCAGGAAGAGTCTATTGCCACAAGTCAGGAGGCTGATGCCCCTTGTATCATAGCGAACAAGGATCAGGGGGCATACAAGCTTTTCTGGCTAATAAAGAAGCTGTGTTGTGGTTGCATGTTGTGGTAGCAGCTGAGTAGTGCGAATTTATGGAAAATCAACCAGCATGTGGAGTTTCAGTATCCTTTAAAGGAGAACTAGGAGGTGAGTGCTTTTCACCTCATAGTTCTTAGTTCTAGCCGACCTGTGACAATGAAACTGTCACAGGTCGGCTCAGTAGATCGGGAAGTGAGCGAACACATACCGGCGTTCGCTCACCTCTCGATCCTGTCAGGGCAGAGAGCTGTGACGGAAGGGACTGGATTCCCCCCTCCCCGCTCTGATCCTCCAGCGCTGACTGACAGAACGGACGGGGGAGGGGGCGGGTACAGCTGGCTCTGCCTCTAGATAGGCAGAGCCAGCTGTCACTCACGCAGCTGGGCGGATCCCGGCACAATTGTCGGGATCCGTTCCGGCTGCAGCGGTCTTAGAATACCGCAAGCTGTAGCTATACTGAGCCTAGGGTGACGGGAGGACGCTAGTTTGTGTCCTCCCGTTACCCTAAGGATAACTATGGGGAAAAGCCCTAACCCCTAGTTCTCCTTTAACTTCATGCCGAATACAAAAGAATAGCTTAGAAAGGACAAATAATAATTTTCAGACAAGGTGCCGTGTATGGAATGTCCTTTTGTCAGTTCGGTGCTCATGTTCCTCATTTCTAAATCCAACGTTGCGAAAACGTTAATCAAACAGGATTTGTAACATCGATAATCAACTCTCCTAATAGACATGTGACTGAAATAAAAAGCACAAAGAAATGTTTACGAAAGACGTGAAAGATGAAATAATTACATGAGTGCGGTTAGCATTAGACTCATTATTGTCTAGAATGATATTCCAGCAGCAAAACGTGAGACTTCACAAAGATGCTCCAAGTTTGTAGCGAGCTCACATGGCAGAAAATGATTTGATGGTGCCATCTAGTGTTAAAGAGGAACTTTAGCAATGTTTACCAATGACAATCTACAAATAGATAATTGCAGGATTTGTATTCTTTACATACCATGCTTTTCTTTTCCTCCCCAATCTTCTCAGAGTGGCCATGTTTTTTACTAAGAGCAGATCATTATATCTCCCTTTACTTCCTGGAACCATGCACATCATCACAGGGGAGGAAAATGCCTTTCCCTGAGATCTTGTGAGATTACAGATGAGATTTCCCAGCAATGCTCTGCTGATATAATCTCCCCAGGATGCAACACTTGGGCACAATTACATCACTAATGCCCAAGAGGACCAGGAAGTGGGGAAACAGTAATTCTAAGTAAAAGCAAAATATGTTTAACTAATGAATGTAATGTCACTGTACTACCGATGTGAGCCCACAGGCGAGCAGGTGACACGGGATCCCCCAGGGCGTGGAATCTAAGGGCCAGCCGGTGTTCTGCCAGGGACCCCCTCACGGGAGTTTGGACTTAGCTGCGTGCTGACCCCAGGTCACGACCCCCAGGTTCACCCTGCTCATGTGGAGAGTACCAGAAGACACAGTGCAGGCACGGATGGATGGAGCAAACAGAGAGCCGGATAACGAGCCAAGGTCAGGGCGGACAGAAGACAAATGTAATCAGGAGAACTAGCCGAGTCAGTACACAAGAGATCAGTCCACGAGAAGTCAGGTTAGGAATAACTACACGGAAGGGGCTCAGGAACAAGTGTTGCTCAAGCAACCAGAACTGGTCTAAAGGTGGCCATACACTTTACAACCATCCTCCAGCCGAAAATCTTAGATTTTCGGCTGGTTTTCTAGCGTGCTCTTTAGACAAAAGACGTGCGACCGTACAGTAGAAACGGTCGCACGTCTTCGTTCACACTGCACGATTCTTGTGCGAGAATCGAGGAGTGTATGGGCACCTTGAGAGGGATTTAAATAGGGGGGCACAGCTGCAAAACAGAAGTTCTCCCCAAGCATGAGAACAGATACAGATTTAAAAGGAAGAGCAGCAAAGAGAACGGAATCGGCGGGGGGGGGCGGCCCCTTCTTCGGGACGCAGAAGCGATCTGGCGACAGGTAAGTGGCCAGGATCGCTTCTGTTGTAAAGCCGACAGTCGGCTCTACAAGTTTAAACAGAGTCCCGGCGGCAAAAGTCGCCGGGAGTCTGTTTAAACAGCCCCGATGCTGGCGACGTACACTGTACGTCGTCCGTCACGAAGGGGTTAAAGCATTGTTGGAATGGAAGCAAAAAGTGGAAAAAGAGCAGTTATCAAACCAAAGGAATGCCGCACTAAACCACTTAGGACTATAGGGGCCCTCAGGAGCATTTGCATTATGTGTAAGTATATACAGAACATATTTGCACACTTGCCTTGCGAAAGCCCTTCTGTATAGCAAGCTGCGCACAGGGTGGCAAAATCAATGAGGGAAATGTATCAAATCTGGAGCAGCTGTGCATGGCGACCAATCAGCTTCTCTCTTTCATTTTCAAATCTTAACTGGTCAAACTGAAGAGAGGCGCTGATTGGTTGCCATGCACAGCTGCTCCAGATTCTCTCTGCTCCGGTTTTGAAAAATTCCCCTCTTTGACTTTTTACACTTTAAAAGACATCTTTTGTATTGTACTCCAGAGAAGTAAAACGTCTGTGTCTTATTGGAGAGTTAAGTGGTCTGTGAATTGTGCTGATTCGGCAGGTGACCATACAGATCAAAAGGAGGTATGCCAATGCATGAAGCAGCATTTCAAACAGAATAGCCGAATGTCAGGGTTTTTTTTTTAAACAGGGTTTTGTTAAAGAACTTCAGACAAAACTTTTATTACCCCCTTGCAGTGGAGCTACTCCCTGCACTGCAAGGGTTAACTGCTCATTTGTGTCTAGGTGCAAAAAAAAATTATACTCACCCAATCCTCTGAGTTGGCTTAGTCTTAGACTGGTCCTTTCAGCCTCGCCCCCCTCCACTGCAGCAGTCTAACGATTCTCGAGTCATCATGTCCAATACACAGGAGGTGAGAATGACGAGGGACATACCATGGCTACAGGAGGAAAAAGGCTGGAGGGAGCAGTGTGACATCCGGCCGGCCGGCTCAGAGGTTCAGATGAGTAAAACTTTTTTTTTTTTTTTGCACCTAGACAAAAACGAGCTGTTAACCCTTCCAGTGTGGGAGGTAGCTCCACTGCAAGGGTTAACTTTAATTTAGAATGTAGGCTGTGGTGACAGCTTGATGTCAGCCTCTGTACAGGAGAGTGTATGTAAACCAGGGTTAGCAAACCTCCGGGCCTCCAGCTGTGATGAAACTACAAATCCCATGATGCATCTCTCTCCGGGAGTCATGTCTGCGGCTCTGAGAATGTTGCAATGCCTCACGGGATTTGTAGTTCCACCACAGCTGGAGGCCTCCTGTAGTATGGCCTCCGGAGGCCTCGCGCATTCTGTAGTATGTTTGGCATCACGTCTTTAATGTATTCCGTTTTCTTAAGCAAATCATTGTTATCAGTCTATGGCAAAGCTTACCTGAAGATCCCGCCAGTAACAGAACTTTCTGTTGTAGGATGACAATGCCAGTCACGGCCTCACAAAATGCATCAGTGTTGTCAACCTGATGTGTGTGCTCTTCTGGTCGTCCACTGGGTTGCCTCAGACAGACCGGATAGGAAGCCCAAATGGTCATCTGAAGTAGCACACAGTGGGGTATATTAATACAAACTTGCTGTGTGACGCATTCCTGCAAAAGTCACAACTCATACCTGTACAATGTTACTATGTGCAAAATGTTATTTTCCGATGTTAAAATCTTTCACATGGGCAACGGTGACATTCATTTGTCAAATCCAGTGTCTTTCATTGTCAAATCGAATGTTACCAGAATGTGTTGGCATGTATACATGTTATTGTATGAATTTTAGGTGATTAAAAGCCGTATTGGATGACAAATTCTAAGAACATTCCATCCAAAAAGCATCTACCCTAAGAACATTCAATGAACCACGCTCACTGCATTGTTCAATTGTGGATGACACAATATTCACAGCAAGGCAAACATTTGTACCATTGTTTAGAATCAACGAGCATTCGATTTTCTCTATAGCACAACAGCCACAGCTTCATCCCTTGTGTAAAAACAAATCCCTACAACTAAAGCATGAATGCCGGCTAACCTCCCAGAATGAATGTGTATGCTGCTTCCATGGAGGAATAGCTATGCATTTGTTTTTATAAATGGACCAATGGTATATAGTGGAATATAGATATATAGATGTGTGTGTATATATAGATGTGTATATATAATCTTTAATGCAAAGATGTAGTATACTATTAATTCAATTTTTATTTTGTTGATCAACCAAACCATGTCAGGAGCTTTCCTTTTATTTTCTTGAAAAACAAAGCCACACGCTCATGGGCTGATATGGTGATCACATGGCTTTGTTCCAGGGTCGCGCTGTGTGCTCCTAGCTCTAAGGTGCATTCACAGCAAAATCGGAAGGGAAGTCAATGGAGGATCTGTTGACTGGCCATCGCACCTTCCGATTTACTTCCGTTCTTGAACAGATGCCAACGCAAGGGCGCTGAGACAATAATGGATGTGAATGGGTTTGCACCTGCTGCGTTACATTAAGTAGCGCATGTTTTACTTTTTTTTTTCAGCGCAACGCAACAAAGCAAAACGTAACAACGCAGTGGTATGAACTATCCCCATTCATTTTTCGGTTTTCTTGCGTTTCCATCCATTAGAAGATGGGTCGTAATGCAATGGATCTGTTGTTATGACTAGAAGGGCAATATTAATGGCCGATTTCCCCCCACATTTTGGGGACGGTGAAATCACTGTCTCGATAGTAAAACGACCTGCTCATCCCTAGTTGAAATCTTTCAATGTGTTGGAAAATCCTGTTGCCAGTTCTATGAATCCCCTTTGTCATGGCTCTCCAGTGATCCCCGTATAGAGTCTGATCATTGCAGGTAATGCTGGAATCTGTTACATACTTATTAGGTTAGGCCATGTCTGGCCATACACGCACACTGGATACACAAACCCAGAACGGTCCGCTAGAAAGGACTAAAACAGAAAGACAACTTTTTAGAACATTGTACATTTTATTTAAAAGATAAATAATTTGATTCACATATAAAAAAGGTGCAGGATTCTCATGCTGCTCCAAGGAAAAAGAAACAGTCAGTCAAACAGGAACTGTCATTTAGGCACAATAGAGAGGCAGCTCTGCTGTTCCATCAACTCTCAGATTGTGTGCTACACAGACAAATAATGGACTAAACACAGAGAAAGATATACAGAGCCATGTTTAAAGGTCTCCAAGGGATGGGCAATGTTGCGGCCAATCACCTAGTGGATCATTTGTAAGCCTGAGAGTCTCCGGCAGCTTGTTGCCCCATCTATTTACTCTTCTGTATTACAGAGAATCCAGAACACCTTCATTTGGCTTTCTTTTAACCATGTAACCATGACAGGAAGATCTCCCCACTGGATTCTCAGGGATATACATACAGTAGTGTGCATTTCACTCACCTTGCCGGCAACCATTTGATAACTGATATGTATTGCAGGTGGAGTTATCCTGTACTATCAATACCCCTCTAGGGAGATTTGTATTCCCTCTACCCCAAAGCCCCCTCTCCTCAGTCTTTTACTCACCCGTCCTTGAAGCAGAGAGATCTCAGCTATGCAGCCTTCTTGGCACAAAGTCTCCATGACTGAAACCTTCATTCCTATCTATAGAGAGCTTGCACTCCATTTGGGGTATGATCTCTCCCTAGGAATGAATGGACAGTGTGGCATGCAGATGCAGACACGGTGGAGAAGAAGATTTTGACAAGCTGTATCAGGCATAGGTGACTAGGAGGAATGTTAACAAAAAAACCTCACTAAGAGTGGAGTTATGCTTTAAAGATTAACGCCGGTCGGCTTATCAATAACTTTCTCCATTGCCCATTGAGGAACCCAGCTTAATGATAAAAAGCAACCTAGGGTTATATTGCCGTCTACAGGAGAAATGGACACTAAGCATATAGAAAACTTTGTGTTCTAGGGAATGTTTCTTTCCCTTCTGCTATTTTTTTTTTTGCTTGAAATCTAAAGATTATTTTTCTACGATCAACAGCTACTGGTAAATGAAGACCGGGTATTGAAAATCCTGGAAGTCTCTCCTGTTAGCAAAACGAGCAAAGAATTTCCCAGTTCAATAAGTATACTTCAGCGGTCCTGTTCCAGTTAGTACAGGACTCAGCTTCAGCTCAGGCCAGTATATTGGAAGGGGGGATGCCTTGGTGCGTAAGCTATTGGGACCAGAGCTGCAACAGTTTCCTGTCCCCATTTCTAAAGACTCCTCACTATTGTGAGTGGCGAGCCGGTTATGCTGTGTAATGGTTTATTCCCTCTTGTGCCTGAGGACCTAGAAGGACTTCAGATGGTACCCGACAGAGCATACAGCAGATGCACTGGTGGTGCTGTGGGATCAATATACCCCAATTCATGCCTTTCCTCTGCTGAAGCTACCTTGTCTATATTGAGGGATCAAAGCAATGTGCATTCTGGACCTTCTTTTTACCCAGAGTGGTCTCTGCTTTTCACCTTAATGAGGATATTCTATTACCTTCCCTATTTTTGGCACCACTGCACCCTAAGGAGACCTCTCTCTATTGCCTGCATTTGGCGAGGGCCTTCACGGTTTACCTTTCAGCAACTGCTTCTTTGAGGCAGATGGATTCCCAGTTTGTTATCCAGAAGGTCCTAAAATAGGCTCCCAGACTAGTCTATCTTAAAGTCTATTTGTCAGGGTATTGCGCAGGCCTAGGACTTGCAAGATAAAGTGCCTCCTTTTCCTGTTAAAGCCTACTCTACTAGGGCACTGAGTGCTTCTTTGGCTTTTCATCTTCAGGCCTCCGTTTTTTAGATCTTGAAGGCTGCAACCTTGTTTTCTGTCGATACGTTCTCCAGAAGGTTCTAGAAAGTCACTGTATCAGCCTCTGCATGCTAGTTTTGGCCCAAAGGTTCTGCAAGTGGCTATTAAATGCCCTTTGCTTTCCCTTTAGTTTTTGTTCTTGTTGGGCTGGCATTCCCACCGGTCTGTTTCCGCTGGGTTTGGATGTCCCTAGAATACTTACTATCATCCAGCCGTGTCCCTCAAACGTTGGAGAAAATTGGGTTTTTGAACAACTCCTTTTCTCAGAGCCCTTTGAAGGACACAGCTTGTACATGCCATCATTCTCTCTCTGGACTGCTTCTAACAAATGAGAACGTACAAGGTGGGAGGAATTCTAGTCTCAAGGTGGCTGGCCTTCAGTTTTTTGTGTCGTGTCCATTTCTCCTGTAGCCAGCATGTATAACCCTAGGTTACTCATCACCACGCTGTGTCCCTCAATAGGTTCCAAGAAAAGGATTTTAGAGTCAGTACAAAAATCCTTTTATTGTGTTTGCACAAACATATACTTTAGGACCAGATGTAGCCACTGTGGGAGAACCTGTGGTCAGTTGTGGTGCTTCATACTATTATATATTGCATTCAATATACATTTATCAGCCTAGAACAATAGTAGACTGAATGTTGGGGCACCCAGACAAATGGCACTGTACCACCCCTGGGCACAGACACAGAAGAGACTGAGCACAGATGCTAAAGGAATTTTCATAATTCATGGACGGGGCAAATGGATATTACAGACTTTTCACAAATAGACTGCAAGCCTTCTCCTGCTGATAGGCAAGGCATGATGGACTGCAGTTCCCCTGAGTGTTATAAACAATGGGCTATTCAGGTACAAAAGCAGAAATCATATAAAAGTAACAAAAATAGAATGCTACGCAAAAAAAAAAATCACAAAGATTCTGTTGACTGACTACAATCATTGCTGGAATCTTCACTCTTTTGTAGACACTTCATATCCGACTCAATTACAGGATTGTGGGATGTCTGGTCCCCTCCACAGCTCACTATGGTTCCATCCACTGGACCCTACATCACTAATGTCTTCTGTAGTGACTGGCAGGTAGAACCGCAGCACGGGGTGGGAGGCACAGGCATCCGAAACACCTCCAGCTTTACTATGCAAGAGATCAAGGATTCTACGAACAGGCATTGAGATGGGCAAGTATAGAAAAGGATCTTCTCTTGCAGGGAGCTTTCCGCTTTAAATAGAAGCCAACCCAGAATTTCTGTATTTGTTATGAATGGACACTAGTATGGAGACTCCTCTACCAGCTTCCTACAGCCCATAAAACAGCAGCATGGCGAGTTCACCACCAGGATTCCTGGGTCTTGTTTTCTCTGCAGAAACAAGTATCTTGGCTCAGTTTATATTCTGGGACACAGGGGTGGTTTTTGGATTACACACAACTGGTCATAAACTGACCTGATCATCACACAAACCTTCTTACTACAGACGTATGCTGCAGTTTCAGGATTACCAATTGCTGCAATGTAATGAAAGTGCCCATCATGGATAATCTCCCTGACTGGCCATCAGCAACTTCAGAGTGGATATGGTCAAGGTGACGAGTAGCGGCAATTTATAACCAACTGCATTCCATTTTCCAATACCACTGCTCTCTTTCTAAAGCACAGCCGAGATTGCTACAACTGTGGCTAAGGGAAGAGCTGGTAATCCTGGCAGGAAGTGGCCTGAGGGCTACAACAAGCTGGCCAGCCATCCATCCATCCCCACTGGTGCTCACCCAAAACAGACTTGATACAGACTCCTAGACCACGCATTGTGCTTCCATTACAAGTCAAGCTTCCCAGAAGGGCTGCCAGTAACAGAACTGTATATAATAACTGCTATGTGAAATATTTCAGTCTTTTACAGGTCAATGTTTGGCACCAGAAGGCTTGTGCAACCAGTAAAAGACACAACTTTAGACAGCAAAAACATTTACAGAATAAGGAGACTTACTCAAATACAGGGTGCAATGGTATAGAGCAGGGGTAGCCAAACTCCGGCCCTCTAGCTGCGGTGACACTTCCAACCCCCGTGATGCATCTCTCTCCGGGAGTCATTATTATACAGGATTTATAATGGCGCCAACAGTTTGCGTAGAGCTTTACAATACAAGGAGGACATTACAATTCAAGACAAGAGGGCCCTGACCGTGAGGGCTTACAATCTAAAAGGGAGGGGCAAGTGATACATGAGGAGGTAGCTGTGTGGGGATGAGTGGTTTGAGAACGTGATGGTTGAGTGGTTGGGTTGAGGTGGGATAGGCTTCCCTGAAGAGATGAGTCTTTCAGGTTGGGATAAAGAGTTCCAGAGGATGGGAGAAACTCTAGAGAAGTCCTGGAGGCGAGTATGGGAGAAGTTGACAAGGGAGCTGCAAAGCAGGAGGTCTTGGGAGGAGCGGAGGGGACGGTTAGGGTGATATTTTGAGTCATGTCTGTGAGAATTTTGCAATGCCTCATAGGATTTGGAGTTCCACCACAGCTGGAAGGCTGGAGTTTGGCTACCCCTGGTGTAGAGTAAGTCCTAGCAACCAATCACTGAGCGGACTGCTAACGTTTAGTATAGTAAGTCTCAAGAAGATTTCTGATTGGTAGCCTCAGGTCACGGCACCCATTATTGCTCTGAACCAAAGTATTGCAATTCTAACAGTTCTATTAGAAAATAAATGGAAATCCTATGTAACTGGGACTCCCTACAAGCAGTAGCCTAAGGGTACCAATAAAGCACAGAGCAGCTTTGTATTTTAGGCCAGGTTCACGCCATTTTCAGGACCAGATCTGGAAAGCGCTTTTGTTTACTAGCTTTTGTTTACTAGCTTAAAATGGGCTTTCAGGTGTGGTCCAGTGCAGCATGTGCATTTGTATGCGTTTCCGACCAGAGAAAATTAGACAAGCAGTATTTGTTTTGTGTCTGGTCAGCAACGGACTGCGCTGGTGTGAACAAGGCCCAGGAATACCATAGGGATACACTGGGATGCTTTTTTGGTGCTGGAACAAACTGTTCTGGTCATGTTCCGGACATGGTGTGAACAAGCCCTTATATTGTCTTGTATGGCTTTCATCAGTAGGTGACACTGCAGAAGTAGTCAGGAATTATGGCTCCAGACCCCCAATAAGACCAGGGAGCTGGCTGAAGAGGTGACCCCATTGTGAAAGTTTTAAACCTTCAGGGGTTTTCCAGCTTTCCTGAAATTCTCCATTCACAAGGGGGATCTGAACTCTGGAAGGAGAAGGACCAACAACCACAGGCAGCAGAGTCTTAGATGATCTCACATACCAGATATACAGCTACGAGGCTGTAGGCACAGGAAGTGCTCCGCTGCTTTTTAGGATTATCAGGGTACCGCTCAGGCACAACTGTTCCCTATAACATAGCAAATATTCACTTTTGAGTTCAGGTCCACTTTAAGATTGCAGGAAAAAGCATCCAAAAAGTACAGAACTGGCCTAATCTGCATAAGTTTACATATATATTTATATACACATACACATGTAACTAACATTTCTAACATGCTGATTTACCTAGCCGCTATGTATATACAGTAGATATGGCTTGGACCGGGGCTGTCAGATGCCTGGATATGTAATCATGTTGTAGGTTTCAGCAGCTCCAGTAATGCTCCGACTGCTCCAAAATAACCCTACAGGAGAAAGACATCAGATACTGTTCAGTGATAAATAATTTGTCTATGTAAGAACACAAAGTATGAGTCATCGACACGCGTTACATGTGTGCCAGTTTGCCAGACAATGACAGTCTTTAATACCAACAACCCTTTAGCCCTTTCACAGCAGCTGTAAGCAGACAGTATACATACAGGGGGGGGGGGGGGAGCTCGGGACTGGCATTGCAAGGACACACACAAACATATCTGTTTGCTGATCTCCTCCCTGCTCAATGAAGCCGGAAGTGACGATGATTTAATCACAGTTTCTGAGCAGTCACCCCCCGGTCAGAGAGACCTAACAGACCCCTGTCTCCTAGAAGAGAACCTTTCACTACTAAAAGTTACATCACATAGGGGATTGTGAGCCCCCCATGTGACCGCAATAAAGTATAATAAAAGTTTAAAAAAATAAAGTCAAAGGAGAACTATGAGGTGAGTGATTAACACTCAGCCTCATAGTTAGAGCCGACGTGTGACATTGAAACTGTCACACGTCAGCTCTATAAATTGGGGAGAACACATAACGTTGCTTGCTCACTTCCCGATCATCCGCCGGTTGACAAAAATTGGATGGTTAGTATGGCTAACGGACGATTTTCAGAATCGACATTCGACTATGCATGATGGGGTATGGGAGCGGAAATCGAACGAGGGTTCGATGACAGTACAAAATAAATCGAATGATAATCTACAAGTGTATGGCCAGCTTAAAGGAGAACTAGGAGATGAGTGCTTTTCACTCACCTCATAGTTCTAGCCGACCTGTGACAATGAGACTGTCACAGGTTGGCTCAGTAGATCGGGAGGTGAGCGAACACATACCGGCATCCGCTCACTTCTGGATCCTGTCACAGCTCTCTGCTGTGACAGGGGAGGGACTGGATTCCCCCCTCCCCGCTCCGATCCGCCAGCGCTGACTGGCGGAACGGACGGGGGAGGGGGCGGGTACGGCTGGCTCTGCCCCGAGATAGGCAGAGCCAGCTGTCAGTCACGCAGCTGGGCGGATCCCGGCACAATTGTCGGGATCCGCTTCAGCTGTGGCGTCTCAGTATACCGCGAGCTACAGCTCGCGGTATACTGAGCCTAGGGTAACGGGAGGACGCTAGTTTGTGTTATCTATGGGGGTTATCTGTGTTAACTATGGGGGTTAAGGTTCTCCTTTAAGGGTCAGTGGTTCACAAATCGTGGCCCAAGTTCTACTGGAGTCCGTGGCCAGACATCAGCTGGAACATAAAACACTTGTGTCAGTGGCCAAGGGGCGCTGCTCTGACTTCACCTAATCCCACAAAGGGTCATGACATTGCTGAGCATTGTACATACACCTGACTTTATCTACACTACCTTCCCTTCCTGATGTCACCAACAGCACAAAGGGAGCTGTGCTTCTGGCCGGTATGATATAAGGAAGAGAAAACACTGCCCGTAACAAAATGGCCACCTACACAGAGAGAGGCAAGGCATGGCGATTCAGTAATGCGGAAAGGGAGACCTTAGGTAATACTGGTGACTAGTGCTTTGCCCCCAGTCCCCCTTTTTATGGCCACAACTTCCAGAGTTCAGTTACTCTTACAAAATCACAAAAATACACAGACAAAATCCTGAAAAACTTAAAAAAAAAAAAAAGGCAGTATTGCTGGAGATCAAACTTCTAGAGAAGGAAATGGCTACAAATTGATTTGGACGTTTTAGAAAAGTGCCCCTAAGACAGGGACCCCCCCTATTATCTCACCTCATGCTCCATGAAGAGGGCCTTGAGCTGCCCTTTAGACCAGTAATCCAAAGCGTAGGCCAAGAGCTTCATGGAAATGGTATTAATCCGCAAGAAGTTACCCACAAACACCACTCGGCTGATATTCTGTCATAACCAAGAGAGAAAAAGAGTTACATTGCATACAGGCGATGACTTCCTGATCTTAAGCTATGTACAATTATTTACATACTCTAAACAAGCAGTATAAGAGCTTTAAAAAAACAAAAAACCCTCTCCCGCCTAGCCATATATCACTATGGAGTAACGCATTCTCAATGAGCACAACCCAGACAAAGCTTACAAATAGGGATGTACCGATACTAGTAATCGGTGGCGATGCCGAGTATTGGGCCGAGTACTCGTACTCGCCCAAATGCTCCGATGCCTAGCCCGATACTTCCTGTATCAGGAACTGGGCAGCGCGTCATTAAGAAACTATTCACATCTTCCAGCTTTTAAAGTGCATGTCTGGGCACAATAAAAAAAAAACATTTGCAGTATATCTACAATACATGCACATTCTGTAAGGACACCATCTGCAAGGGGTTTGCATGTTCTCCCTGTGCTTGTGTGTGTTTCCTCCGGGTGCTCCAGTTTCCTCCCACACGCCAAAGACATGCTGGAAGGTTAATTAGCACATGTCTAAATTGGCCCTAGTGTGTGGCGTATATGTATGCAAGCTCCTTGAGAGCAGGGACTGATGTTAATCAGGGCTGCAACCAACTAATCAATTAAATCGATATTAGTTGTCAACTAATCCCATTATGGATTAGTTGGTTGGATCCCCTAACTCTATCCTGACAAATTCTACTGCGAAGGTGCGTTGCAGTGCCATTCATTTCAATGACACCCCAAACATGTCTCTGTCCCACAGTGTGATCACCCGCACTGGATGCCGTGCCTTCCAGTGCAGTGCGATTGCAAAAAATTGTGCATGCAGTTTTATTCTGAAGTAAACTTTATGTTTGCAACACTGCATTTGTGTATTTTATTTTAAATTAACAATGGTATTTATTTTATCCAATTAATCGAAGAAAAAAAAAAATCGGCCAGCTAATCGATTATGAAAATTAGTTGCAGCCCTAATGTAAATTTGAACACTATGTAAAGCACTGCTTAAAAATCGGTAGTGCTATATAAATTCCTGTATTACATGAATAAAATAGAGACACTTTAAATGCGCACACTTGTGTATGACTACATTTTATATGTGGGCTTTCCATGTCTGTTTACCATGATCGGTTTCTTAACCAAATTCTTATTTTGGGAGCAATAACATACACAAAATCAATACTATTACAGTCATTTTTAGCTTTTGAATTTTGGGTTTGAATGAATAGTCAGGTCAGTGGTCATATCAGGAAGTGCCCACTAGAGGGAGTAGTTGGCAGGAGAGATGAGCGGGTCTCTGCTCTTTCATAGCCCTGTACAATGCTGCTTGACTTAGATGCTACAAGGCAGCACTGTAAAGAAGCTGAAAGCTCAGAGGCAGGTTCTACATTCAGAATATGGACGCTGTAATAAAACAAACAAGACTGCAAACTGGTAGAAAACATTCCTATCTGCCATTACACTGAAGCAAAGTTTCAGGATGTTGGCACTAGCTGCTAGTCAGCCAAAACGCTGCTGCTGGCCATACACCTATAGATTATCTGCAGACTTTCTTCAGTATCTTGCTAGTCGGCTCCACTGGCTGTCAAAATACCTGAACAATCTGATTGGACGCAGGCATTGTTCAGATGTTTTCAGAGCCAGCGGGGCCGGCTAGAAAGATACTGAAGCTTGGCCCAGTGGGAGATTCCTCTATCCACACAGTTTAGCATAGATGGAGGAATCTGTTGCATTTTCTCCATCTGACCATAGAAAATCTGCAGATAATCTATAGGCGTATGGCCAGCTTAAAGTGGCGAGTTGGTCACACCAGACCACCGTCAGCCGATGCACATTCTCAGAAGACTTTTTTTGTGTGTGGAGGGATACCAGTAAACGCTGAACTACAGGCACAAAATCTTGTAAACACTGTATATTCTTCAATAGCCACAAAGGATATAAATCCACTTGCACAAAATGCCTTTACAGACCCAGATATTACAGTCAATGGTCCATCTGTCCTGATTATATCCAGACACCTGGACAGAAGTCTGACTGGAAGCTTTACAGACAAGCATCGCCTTAGCCGCGGGAAGTTTAAAGTAGAGATGCACAGATACCGTTTTTTTGGCATCAAGTACCGATACCAAGATACACGATGATACCGAATGCAGATACAGAAAGTTCCATTAAGGAAGCCAGGCGGCGTGTAATGATAAGCCGGGAAGCGGCCTCCATGCTCCCTCATCACCAGGTAACAAGGAAGCATGGAGCCGGCTTTCTGGCCAATTAGGAAGCTGGGGGGCGGGTAATGACTCGCAACACAGCTTCCTGATCGGCCAGCTTCCAACCAATCAGAAAGCTGGGCGGCGAGTCATTACACAGCTCCCGGCTTCCCGTGAAGCGAACTCCATGCTCCCTTGTCACCAAGTGACGAGGGTACATGCAGCCGGCTTCCCGGGCCAACTAGTACGTGTTCAAATGCTCCCGATATCAGAACTAGAAGCCAGCTCCATGCTCCCTCATCACTTGGTGACAAGGGAGCATGGAGCCAGCTTCACGGTCAACCAGGAAGCCAGGCAGCGTGTATTGACTCGCCAGCTGGCTTTCTGATACTGGAAGTTCTAGTATCGGGAGCATTTGGGCGCGTACGAGCACTCGCCCAAATACTTATCGGTACCGATACCAGTATCAATAAATGCCAAATCTAAACATATCTGATTTTACAGAGAGAATTTCTGATCGCTGCACAATGATAACGTACTGGAGCCCCTTGGATGCACTAAGCTGGCCATAAACAGCTGGAATTTTGTCCAATCCATGATGAAAATGTCAGCCACAAGTCAGCTATGGGTGGGCCTGTCGGCACCACACGGCTTGACAAAAACAAGATCAAAGACGCCAGTTAGAAAAGCGTTGGCCGAGCAGCAAGTGCATGCTATCAGACGCAGTCATTGCCCAGGTATTCAGGCAGTGCACATTCCTCCATGCATGCTCTTTAGCATGGATGGGAAAATCAAGTTCATAGAATGGTTTATTATTTTTGCGTGATAAAGTAGAATTTTCTATATGTCTTTACAAAATCTTTATTAAAAAAATGGAAAAGGGAACCAAAAGACAAGGCCAGCGTGCGTCAGTAGCACAAGGAAAGAACAAATGAAACGTGAGCAGCATGAAACGAGGAGGACGCAACATTTTTTTCTACTATATAAATGAGACTTCTTCTGCATGTCTTCCATCAGTGCCTGACATGATCTGGACACCCCAATATAACGTCAGTGTGGCTGGAGGGCTCACCTCGTTTAGTGCACACATGCGTGCTAAGGAACCAATATTATTGGTGATGGTAATCAGGGTGGCTCTGGCCAAGTCTTCCTTGCTCACCAAATCCCTCTTCTCTTTGCTCATCATGTTCCCAAAGCTGGAAGAAAAAGGAGGTAAGGTGACTGCACCAGTCATGTGATAAGAACAGCTCGTTATGAAGACAACCACATCATTTCTGCTGACAAATATCCACAGAGGGGGGGCGGGGATTCAAATGAAGACAAGCTTGCGATGGGATAATTTCACATATGACGTGCCTACTTCCTGTTCACAGAGGAACTGTTCACTTCTGCAATTACAAATTGAGCAAACACACCACAGCTATTCAACTTTCAATTTTCTCTAAATGTACGTTGTCTTGTAGAATCCAAAACGAAAGAAATTTCCAGTAATATTACAAACATTAATGGTTTGAGGTCAAGTTTATTTCAATGTTTATAAGTTGTTTACCATTCATATAAATCTTTGCTTAAAAGAGAACTAAAAAGGGTAACCTTTTTATCCCATAGTTCTCTTTAGGGTCACGGGAGGACATATACTAACGTCCTCCTACGACGTAAAGCTCAGTATATAGCGAGCCATTGCCCACTATGTACTGAGAGCACCGCTGCCGGGACAGGTCTGGATCCACCCAGCTGGCTGATTGACAGCTGGCTCTGCCTATCCAGAGGCAGACTCAGCTGTGCCCGCCCCCTCCTCCGTCCATTCCTCCAGTCAGTGCTGGAGTATCGGAGCGGGGAGGGGGGGAATACCTGAGGGGAGTGGTGACTGACAGTCACCACTCTGCAGGGAGATGGATCGGGAAGTGAGCGAGCGACGGTATATGTTCGCTCACTTCCCAATCTATAGAGCCGACGTGTGACAGTTTGATTGTCACACGTCGGCTCTAACAACGAGGAGTGTAAATCACTCACCTCATAGTTCTCCTTTAAGTAAATATTTAAAGCTGAACTGTAAGTAAGCAGATTACACAGAAGAAAGCATACACTGTAAGGGAGCGAATTTACCCCCCCCCAAAGGATTTGGGTTCCTGTCCATCTGATCCATCCAATCTGAGTTCTGTAGTACAGGGGAGAGCAGTGGCAGTACATGTGTCCTCAGTATGAATTCCAGCCAGGACACTACCTCCGTGCCCTCCCTGTCCTTGTGTGGGTTTCCTCCAGGCACTCCGGTTTCCTCCCAAACTCCAAGACATGCTGCTAGGTTAACTGGCTCCTCTAAAAAAAAAGGGGCTAGTATGTGTGTGCTAGACTGTCGGCTTTACAATGGAAGCAATTCCAGTAGCTCAGCTGCCGTCAGATCGCTTCTAGGGGCCGGCTTTATGGTGCAACCCTGACAGCGATGTCACAGAGCACAGCAGAAGCTGCTTACTTTCAGATGCTCTGTCTGATTGAAGATTCTAATGGTGTCATCTGAAACTAGCCCGGCTCCAGCAAAGAGCAGCTTACAAAAACCAATAAATCCCACCAACCAATCAGACTCCAGCTTCATGGGCCTGACAATAGTAAACTCAAACATGATTACAGTATTTTTACAATTATTAATATTGTTCAGCCTGGTCTGCTGCAATCGACTTACCTGGAGGCAACCGCATAGCCTGGCAATCCAAAGCGCTCATAGTCTCCGCCATAAATGTCACGAACAAGCTTATCCACTTTCGTGCTCTCTCCAAGAGCAGCCATTTCCAGAGCTTCTTCAAATGTGGAGCAGCCAGTGAGGAGGCAGCACAAACCAAAAAATGTTCCTCCTCCGAGACTGGAGAACACAACAGAGAAAGTGCCATTGTACTGTATGCTTTACTATATACATTGCTATACTCCATTCTCTTTCTGTGCTTTTGTATGGCAAGAGAGAGTGATATTGATAAGGGTAAGGAAGTTTTAGATGCATTCAAAATACACACAGTGCATTGCTGAAATACGCGTGAGGAAAACAGATTCAAGTTCTGTGGACCTGCTGTGAGCTCCAATGCAGGATCACATTTAGGCCTCATTCACACTGCCGCGCGTACGTGCGTATTGTACCATATGCAAAAAAATGGCTCCATACACATAGCCTCTTATGGGGCCGTATATTTGCGTAGCGTATAGATGCGCAAAAACAGAATGGAACAGAGATGCCTCCGGGCAGTGTATTTACACGCACATACACGCGTACAGCACATTCAAAATTCCATTACGAGTGATGCATTCTGGGATTGCATATAGTGCACACATATACGCATAGACGCTCATATATACGCGCATAGACGCTCGAATATACGCGCATAGACGCAATATACAATTTTGCTTGCATTGTGTGTGAATGAGGCCAAAATGACACTAAACTTGGGAGTTCAATCCTAAAAATGTATCTTATTTGTGTATCACTCGGCTGTAGATCCTCAATCTCTGAATTGGTGCGGACACTGTCCTCGCTTCTGGAGGGGGGCTACTTGTGTTCCCCATGGCCCCTCTGTGTGTTGTAGAGTAGTCACCGCTCCAAGCTCGCTCCCGTGATGGACTACAATCTCAATACATATTAGTAAACTAAACGGGAGATTGTAGTCCATCACGGGA
>NW_017308824.1:66639-73834 GCF_000935625.1 Nanorana parkeri | reverse complement strand
GCTACTTTTGTTCCACATGGTCTCTGCGTATGTTGTAAAGTAGCCACCGCTCCAAGCTCACTCCCGTGATGGACTACAATCTCAATACATATTAGTAAACTAAACGGGAGATTGTAGTCCATCACGGGAGCGAGCTTGGAGCGGTGACTACTTTACAACACACACAAGGACCATGGGGAACAAAAGTAGTCACCCTCCAGAAGGAAGGACAGTGGCAGCACCAATTCAGAGATGATTTGAGGATCTACAGCCGAGTGATACACAAATAAGATACATTTTTGTTACTGGTTAAAAAGGTACTTGAATGCATTTTTAAGATTTAACTCCTGAGTGTAGTGTCACTTTAAGTCAGGGCTGCACAAATCCCAGGAGCCAATACTTTTTAAAAATTACAGGTGGTGCCTAACTTTTGGCGTTTTCTTTAATTTCTGTCAATAGAGCTGGCTCCTAAAAAAAATTCTCCAGGATTAGACAGATCGGCTTCTTAATTCCATACTAATTTGTCCACCCCTGCATTATGCATGTATATAGATTAGTATGTATGCTTTATTCTCATTTTTCTCTATGTTGGGATATTACCATTATAAATCTACAGAACATATATCAGAGTACACTTTCCACTGGTTTAGGGGAGAATTTCTGATGTTTGTACTAAGTTTATTATATCAGTTTAGAGCAGTACTGGTCAAATGACTGATGTAAGGTGCCACAAGTGCGACCGCTGACATCACCGAATGACCGCACAGAATATTCAGGGAATGTAAAGCAACAGGACATGGTCAGAGACTACAGGCATACTATCAGAGATGGTCAGAGATTGTGGAGATGATATAAAAGATGCTGGAGATTGGGGGCATGCTTTCAGTCACCCATTACATGAGACTGCTAGAACAGCCACTTTACAAAATAATGCTTCCTCGTCTGAATTCTCCAAGTACCCTAAAGGAACAAAAATTACAAAAAAAAGGTGCATGCCATAGAAAAAGGAAACAAAACCTAACCAAAGTTGCTGATGAGCCGCTGCCACATATCTGGGTAAGTGCAGTCATTTCTATGAGCCGGCCTTCCTAATGCCAACCTAGCAAAAGGTGTATTTTAGGGTTTTTAAATTACATACATGATGTTATAGCTTTGGAACCTTTGTAGTGATTGGAAACTATGTGATAAGAACTGCACTTCCCCCTTTACTTGCATTCATTTTATGTATTCTTCACCGATCTGAGAGCAGAATCACCTATAAAATACCAAAAACGGGTCCATGATGGCACACAAGTCGTATCAGCTAGAATCTACTGATCCAAGTAGAACATTAGGAAAAAAGGGGGGAATTAAAATATATGTAAATATATGGGGGGATTAATTAATGTCTGTTGACTAGATAAAACACAAAGAAACAAAAGAAAAATCAGACACAAACAAACATGTCATAATCACGGGGATCAAGTTGTATGCATGAGCATCAATGAACCCCCTTGACCCCCCACATTACAGAAGACATCTTCCTTACCTGGTGCCGGTAACCCGTTTATAGTTGTCTTTGGAATACACCGCCAGGATGCTGACTCCTGAACCAATATTCACTAGCAGGAGAGGGTAGGGGTTCTCTAGAGCATAAGGAATCTTCTGAAACTGTTCAGGATCTCTGGGATTTTCCAGGTAAAAGCACTGGGACTGGCCATTAAAGCCCACAGAGTCAATGAAGAGCACTCCTTTAATGAGGCAGTCCAGCTCATCAAGCTTGCAAAGTTCTAGTCCTCCGACCTAAAAGAGATCACAGAACATAACACTCGAGTGAAAGCAGGCTGCTGTGCCCCATTAAGGGGCTGACATATGAAAAGTGTCCTCAAAAATCATTTCACACTAGGGATGCACCGATACCGGTATTTCATTATCGAGCAAGGATATTTTTTTCTCGGTACTTGCCGATACCGGAAGTCCCATTAAGGCAGCCAGGCGGCGTGTAATGACTCCCCACCTGGCTTCCTGATTAGCCAGGCAGCGTGAAAAGTCTCGGCACCCGGCTTCTCAATTAGCAGGGAAGCCGTCCCATGCTTCTCGTCACTAGGTTCCGGCTTTCTGGCCAATCAGGAAGCCGGGCGCCGTGTAATGATGCGGCAACCGGCTTCCTGATTGGGAAGCCGGCTCCAGGAGGTGAGAAGGGAGCATCCTGGCCAATCAGGAAGCTGGACGTAGTGTTATGACTCGCTGCCCGGCTTCCTGATACAAGAAGTATCGGGCTAGGCATTGGAGCATTTAGCCGAGTACGAGTACTCGTCATCGGTACCGATACCCATACTAGTATCGGTGCATCCCTATTTCACACATTGTCTAGAACAACCAACAAGAGTCTTTGTTTCATTTTGATCTCTGCATTGTGAAAATGACAGATGGAAGTCAGAATTATTTGCTGTGGGCAACAAGGAATTTTCAGGCTGGTACACATATGATCAACCTATACAAGCTGCTCATCAAGGCCCCCCTGTGTAGTGTGGTCCTAGCTGTAAGATTAGAGTGGACCACACTACACAGAGGGGCCCTGACGAGGCAATTTGACTTTTAAGTTCTGCAGCTAAAACCTGTGTTTTTAACCCCAATAGTTGGAAAATAATTTGTTTGTTGCAGGCTGGCTGGCGAGTGTGCTGGGAAATGTTGGTGCTTTGTGATGCTGTACAAATTGGGAGTTTGCCATTTTTTTTTTGAAGTTTATAAATCATCCTCTTAGTGTTATTCATCACACTTCAAGTGAGCCCAGAGTGTCATGGCCACACTGCCTAGAGTTTGGCTCAAAGTACTACTGTGCAGAAAGGGTCTCCGTGTCATCATATGAGTGCCATGCTGTCTAAGAGTAAGGACCACCACTACGGGAGGGAGAGAGGAAGAAGGACCCAGTTTGTACGAGACCGGTCTGAAGACAGCTGGAAGAAAGGTGTGTATACTACAAATGTGTGGGGTGCCTAACTTGTAGTTGAGCTTTAAAGGAGAACTATGGGGTTTCAAGTTGATCTTGATTTTTTGATTCCTTGGGCTATACGAGTAAATATTGCCAATAATCCAAACTGCACCTTAAGCATGTAATCGATACTTTAAGATGGTGGGCGGGGCTAAGTGCCCCAGTGAGGAGATCCCAACAATACTGTCCTCGCCACTGTGACTGATGGCGCTTCTTGAGAGCTGCTGCACATCCACAAATAGCTCACTCCCTACTTCCCTACTTCCATGTCCCTGTTCTCTGTGCCCACCTTGTAAGAACGCGCCGTTCACTCTCTCTTCTCTACCCCCCCCGCCTTCTACACGTGCAGCTGTGAAGATACGGCTCATCAGCATATAGTGTCAAAATAATCTCTAGGCCTTCAGCATTTGTACATGGTAGGATCCAAGGTGGCGTTTTGGTTTTAGTTGTCAGCGTACAGCTGGCCATGCACACACAGCTGGGCATCATTAGAAAAAGCTCGGCCACAATAGATAGTTAGAAGAAAAAAAAGCTGAGGGCGGGCTACATTGACTTAACTAAGGATGCACCAATACAGTTACTAGTATCGGTGCCGGTACTGAGTATTTGGGCAAGTACTCTTACTCGCCCAAATGCTCTGATCCTTACCCAGATACCAGCACTTCATTACACGCCGTCAGGAAGCCGGCTCCATGCACTTGGTGACTATGGAGCTGCATTCCCAGTAAAATCAGGAAGCCAGGCGACGTGCAAGGGCTTGCCACCCAGCTTCCCGAGTGGTCGGTAGGCTTGCCAATCAGGAAGCTGGGCAGCAAGTCATTACCCCCCAGCTTTCTTTCCTGATTGGCCAGAAAGCTGGCTTCATGCTACCTCGTCACCTGGTATTGAGGGAGCATGGAGACGGCTTCCGGGCTAATAACCGAAAGTCCCTTAAAGGGACTTTCGGCATTGGTATTCGGTATTCATACTCGATACCGAAAAACCGGTATGGGTGCATCCCTACTGATAACGCCCCCTAAGAGGAAAGGAGCTTTGAGCAGTGCTGCAGGCGGCCTTTTCTGTGAGTTTTAAATCATTTATCTGGGATGTGCTGTGACTTTGGGAGGGAGGAAGAATGCTAGCACAGTACAGGTAAGGAGTACTTTTATTTGCCCTTAGGTTATAATTCTCCTTTAAGACTTGAATATTTATACTACATAATGGAAGCTTTGAATGCTGGCTGAGGCCGGCTCAACAGAGACGTAGGTACATGAAGGGAGATACGCAGAGTAACTTAAGTTTCGACTTCCCCCGCGAGTCCTGTTAGTTGTGTGGAAATGTCCTGAAAAGCCACAAAAAGGTTTCAGTTTCTCTAAAATAGTAATATGTGTGTGTGCCAAACTTATTAATGGGTATCAGTGCCATAACATAAGCCTAACTCTGCAAACCCCCCAAAATCATCTTTGGGCTGGGCGGTCCTTACTGATACAATGAGCGGTGCAGACATGACATCTACACCGCTACATTATGAATAAAGGGCACTGTGTTGAGGACCCATAGAGGGCATGCAATGGCCAACCTGTGTTTCCAATGGAGTGCTCAGTCTTCCAGGTGGGGTGACGCTGTAAGAAAATGCGTTTCCTTTTATGGTTTATTTGAGATATAGATATATATATATATATATGAGCAGCCAAATCTAAAGAAAACACTTTTGACTGCTTTCTAGTTCCTCCCTCAATGCCAGCATATCATTCCACCTAAACAAACAAACAAACACACCCTCTCGCCACCAAACTGACATCATCTCATCGGCCATATAGCAGACTTTCTACCTGCACTGTTTGCTATACAGCAACAAAGGGTAGAACACACAAATTTGTGTATGATATATCGTGTAATATGGGGCAGCACACATGTAACATGTGAAAGTTATAGGATGCTGAACACAAGGACCAGAATCACAAATAGGGGATTCTGGACAATGGCACATCAATACTTGGTGACCCCATTTCAAAAACATCGATTGCCTAATGCCTAACCAGCATTACACATCCTCTGTTTGTATAGATGTCTAATCAAACTAAAAGAAGCTGCTAAAGTCTTTCTGGAAAAAAATAAAACAGAACCAGCACATCTCTGCGATACATGCACCTTTAAAAATACTGCAAGCGCAAGAAAATACCTGCGGATTTGCAGGAAAACAAGTGCGCTGCTCAATTCCTGCTGACAACGCTGTGTCTATTGCACTGACATCCTAAGCAGTGTTGTCAGCCCTGCCCACTTTTCATCTCCAAAAGATAGCGTGAAGTCCGTATTCGAACACTGCTTGGGATATCAGTCCAGCAGAGGCACAGCTGTCAGCTTTAACAGGAAGCTGCGTGCTCACTGTATTTCTGGCAGGATCAACAGGTCGTTTTCTGTATCTGCTTGCATTTTAAGGGCCAGTTCAATTGCGGTACGTTCCAGAGCGGCAGCTGCTGGAATGCACAGCAATCGCACGCTAAACTCTCCCGTTGGTTCTGGGACGGGGCAGTGCATTGAAGTAAATGGCACCGCAGCCATAGAGCCCCCCCGCCCACAGTGTGATTGGACGCATAGCAAAGCATTGCCTGCGTTCCGGTCCAGTGCGAATGCAAGAAAAATAGAGCATGCAGCATTCTTTTGCGTTCTCACTGGACGGGAACGCAATGTTTTGCCACGCGTCCGATCGCACTTTCCGGCTGGGGGGCGTGGCTGTGGTGCCATTGACTTCAATGCACTGCCACGTCCAAGAACCAACGGGAGAGTTTAGCGATTGCTGAATGTTCCAGCAGCTGCCGCTCTGGAACGCACCGCAATTGGTGTGAACTGGCCCTGAAAGAGTCATAGCATGGGTAAATGTGTAGGTATTACAGAGATGGACAGGACATGATTTTATTTTCCCCATACATACAAAATTATGTAGAGAGCCCGATAGGATATCTTTGCCAGAATACGTACAGTCAGGAATTCCTCTTCAAACTTGTAGGCTCCGCCACCGGTGGCGCACAACGACGTGTGTAGACTGGAGAACTGCTTGTCCCGAGCCATCTGAATGAAGACGGACATATCGTGAGTGGGGAATCGGATGAAGTGCAGGTTTCCCTTCCGGCCGCACATGGTCAGATCCTTTAGCTCTAAGTGGACATCTCGAATGCCGGTCTGTCCATAGGCCACATTGGACGTCAGGTATTTCCGGATGCTCTTCAGGCTTTCCACTTCCTCCTGCTCCTCTTCAGCCGTGATATCTCTGGGTTCAAAATAGACAAGTTTGACCAGCGTCCCACCAATATCCAAGCCAAACCAAGGAAAGGCTAGGACAAAAGACACACACACGTTATAGGCCCCACAAGGTCTCCCAATGCAACATTACATTCTACTGAGCCATGAAAACAGACAGATTGGCAGCCATTTAACCAGTTGACATCCGCGGTGTTAAACCCCCTTCCCATCCAGGCCATTTTTCAGTATTCAGCGCTGCGGTACTTTGACTGACATTTATTCCGTCATGCAGCGCTGTACTGAAATGAATTTTATACCCTTTTTTGGGGACAGATAGAGCTTTCTTTTGGTGGTATTTATTCACCACTGGGGGTTTTATTTTTTTACTATATTAAGGAAAAATTACCGAAATTTAAAAAAAAAAAACAGTTTCCCCTATATTAAATGATAAAACATTTATTATTACCCAATTTTTTGGTAAAATATAAAAGATGGGGTCACGTCGGGTAAAAAGACACTAAACATGTCAAGCCTTAAAATTGCGTGCGCGCGCGAAACCTCAAAAAACAATAATACCCAAAATTGGCCCTAGGCGACGCTTTAAAAGCTGTTACCGCTCATCAGTTTAGTGTTATCAGTGATTGATGGCCCTAAAATGATTGCTCTCACTGCGACGTTCGCGGCGATATGTAACATGTGTAGCGCAATTGTAATTTTTGCGCGCTGGGGCACCGGACGCGTATTTACGTTTATAGGCGCGTAAACGTGGGGGTGGGGGAGTTAAACATTTTGGGGGGGTTTTTTCCCCTTTTTTTATATGTGGCTTTTATTTTATTTTATTTTTTTATGTGTTACTTTTCTTTTTTTTTTATTTATATTTTTTTTTTGCACTTATTGTTATTGCTATTATATAGGGGGATAACAACCCCCTATATAATAGCAAAGGCACACTGACAGGTCCTCTTTATGGAGATATTAGGGGTCTCTAGGACCCCTAATATCACCTATGGCCCCCAAAAGAAGCTG
>NW_017308824.1:58942-66285 GCF_000935625.1 Nanorana parkeri | reverse complement strand
GCGGGTCTTTTCTGCCCGTGCGTGCCCGCTAGGGGGCGCGCGCGAGCAGAAAAAAATTGCCGTCTGGAGACGGCAACCCGCAGATGCTGCAGTGCCGTCCGTCCGTTTTTTTACTACGGGCGGACGGCAAGAGGTTAACAGAAGAAGTACAATTGGGTGGAGACATAATTCTCTCAATTTAGAAAACATTTTTCGGATGAAAGCAAATCAAAGATCTCAAATGCAAATGAAACCTGCATGCTGCACCAAGGCACTAAATGTGGAATATAACATGGGTACAAAAAATGAAAAAAAGGCCTCAGTCATGAAGGGGTTAAAGCTGAATTCCAAGTGAGGGTAAAATAAAAAGACATGCAGCATATCTCTGCAACACATGTTGTATCACTTTAAAGACCATGCACGTTCACAAAAGACATGTTGATCCTGCCAGAAACACTGAACTCGTCACTTCCTGTTGACTGACAACACACTACCTTTGCTGAACTGAAATCTAAAATGTGCTGCCCAGCTGTCTTTTTACAACCTACAGAACACCTTAAGGCCCCATATCATTGAGCGACATACCTTTTGGAGCGGATCCGCGCGACCGGGATAGCGCTACGTTCGAGCGACGGTAGCGCGACCTTCACCGTCGGGCTGCATTAAAAAATAGAAAAATCGCGCGACATCCGCCGAAAAAAGGGTCCTGCAGGTGCAACTTGCGACATGGAGCTGTACATTAAGACAGCTCCATTGAAAATCAACTTCTCGCGATATCGCGTGGCAAAAATGCACGATATCGCGGCGGAAATCCGCTCAGTGTGAATGGGGCCTAAGGCCTCTTTCACACTGGCTGCCCAATGTTATGTCTATGTGTGTATGTATGGCCAGCTGTTTATAACCGTTTCACTGACCCATTTCAAAGGACCTGATCAGGAGTAATCTCATGTAAACAGACACGTGTCCTTTTACATCTGATTCCCTATAGGCCGACGTGGGGTCCAGTCTTTTAAGTATGGAGGAAAACACTGGACGGACATGGATGTCACAGCGGTCACATCCGATCCGTACTGCTCTAATCAGGAGGGGATCCTTGCACAGTTCATCTCCTGATCAGCCCGTGTGAAAGCTGGGAGTAGTATCTGCCATGAATACAACTACGATCTACGAGCATCCCCAGCAACCACCCGGACATAGTATACCCAGCATTAGAGGAGGACCAATTCAAAGCACACCTCTCTAGTATGGTGCCTCATGGGTCTGTCTTTAGTTATACTTTAACCCCACCCTGTTCTACAACTATATAGTGGTCATTCAGTATAAAGCTGAACAAATACTATACGAATAGCAAATTTGTACAGGGATTGCCACTGTCGGCACCCTTTTGGCTGGCATCCCTTGATCAGCGGATTAAGGGCAGGTTCACACCATTTTCCAGACCAGACCTGGTCCGGAAAATGGTGTGAACATGCCCACAAAATGAAGAGACTGCACTGGTGGAAACAGAGGCCAGAAATAGCATAGGGATGCATTAGGATGCATTTTGGGCCTGGAAACAATCTGGTCTGGACAGGGCCGGCCTTAGGCCTTTCGGGGCCCTGTGCGAGAAAGCTTTACAGCGCCCCTCAGCGACCACACCCTTTAGTGGCCACACCTCCAGTAACCACACCCATT
This sequence comes from Nanorana parkeri, assembly GCF_000935625.1. Lineage (NCBI taxonomy): Eukaryota > Metazoa > Chordata > Amphibia > Anura > Dicroglossidae > Nanorana > Nanorana parkeri. Next base: position 64,632 of record NW_017308824.1, on the reverse strand, counting down.
TTTCCCAATATCCGCACCATTTAAAGACTCCCATTTTGTTAAGCCGCGAAGAAACATTAAAAAGTACGATAAAAAGGAAAACTTTTATTCAAAGGTATTAAACTTGTCGGCACCATAAAAGTATTCTTATCAAAAAAAAACAAAAGAAGGCAAACAATAAATGTCAAACTAAAATAGAGTCTATACAAATAAAGTGTCAAGTTTTTCAACTACGTGTATCTAGAAAAGTACAAATAGAAAGCAGAACATAAAACCCAGACTATGTGTAAAATGAATGAATTACTATATGTCCGAATATACGAAAAATTTATTCGGGCACAAAATAATAATTTGTCTGAGAATGGTGGGCGGCCATATTGGCCACCGGCGTGTTCTGTGAATGTGTGCCACCATCTTGGAGGCGGGGAGCATGACGTTACATGACGCCATGCATGCGTGGCGTCAGGTGACGTCAGACGCTGATATTGGCCCCACCATCTTGGTGTATACCTAGATATACACCAAGATGGCGGCGCCCAACACTTGTGGTGTTATATGACGTCATGCGCCCTGCCTCCAGAACACGCCAATAGCTGAATCCAAAATAGCAAAATAGTGTACAAATGAATTGTTTTTAGTTTTCATTTATTTTCTGAATGGGGAGGAGCCTCTGTACTGAGTGCTTCTCCCCATTGAGGACATCTTGAATGAACAGACTGGATGTAAATCACAGCCTGTTCATTCATAACTGGGGACACATAGTACTATGTGTCCCCAGCTATTTACAAACACTGGAGTGATCAGACGATCGCTCCAGTGTTTGTCCTTCTCACAGAGGACCGGTAAGTACCACTGATATTTACTGATCCCCCGCACAAAGCCGCTGTCATCCTGAAACTGACAGGATGACAGCTGCTCCGATCTCCTACCTGCTCGGCCATCCTGACAGCGGCGGGTGCGGCGTCATGTCGGATGGCCAGCGGTGAGGGGGAGAGAAGCCGCCCCGAGGACGAGCTGTGTCGGCCGCCTGGCGCCTTTGTTGCCATGGCGCCCTGTGCGGCCGCACACCCCTAAGGCCGGCCCTGGGTCTGGAGATTATCTGGATGTGGTGTGAATGGACCCTGAAGGTGCCAGTCGGAAAATCTGCGAACAAACAGAGCGGGTAGCCACTGAGCTGCTGGCTCTGCTTGGGTATTCATTGAGAATACAGTAAAAACAGCGGGAGATTCCTCGATCAAACTCGTAAGTGTTGATTGAGGAATCTTTAATATTTTCTTCATTTAGCCCACAAGTTGAACGAAAACAATATTATAGTGTATGGCCAGCTTGAGTTGCCTGACCAACAGAGAGGCTTAGGAGGTGGGAAGAGGGTGGAAAGTGAAGACTCGCCCGATAAAAATGCACACCGCAGGTCCCAAAAACAATAAAAGCCGGCAACCATTTTCAGCAGCATGCAGACCATTGTGAGTGTTTGTACCCCCTGCACAGGACCCTTATTTGCCATGGTAACTGTCAGAGGGCTTCCATTGGTGCCAGTCATCTCGCACATGCACAGCAAAGTAATATTGTCTCTGCAAAGGCCAACCCTCAATTCCCTCATGTTTCCACTGCCTGAGCTCCCTTGCTGTTTCTTGAAAGTTGGTGCTAAGAACGGCAGTGTCTGCAACTCAGGATACAGATGATGACACTTCCTCAGTCATGTGACAGTGCATGGTTCAAAAAATTGGCTTGCTAGGCCTTGGCGCTAATGGGGAGAAGGTCAGATGATCTCCCATATCTGAAGTGCCGGGTAAGGCTAGGCCTGGACCATGCCACGAGGGAGCAAACAGTGGCAAGGAGGAGCAGGTAAGAGGAGTATAATGGGGTCTGAGGATGCCCTTTGCAGAGGCACAGTCACTCTGTGCTTGCAAGGGCAAGGTGGCAGTGTCTCTCAATACATATTGTATACTCTTAATTGGGGATGCACCGATATATCGGCCGCCGAAACATATTGGACAAAAATGGCACTATTGGCTAAATGCCGAAACTGCAATTTTCCTCCTGATACATCGGCGCATCGCTGGTTTCTTTCCTCCCCGCTGGGCGCTGCTCTGTGTCCCAGCCGGGAGGAGAGAAAGTCACAGCCAACCGAGCGCTGCGAGTGGTCGGCGTCTCCTCCCACACCGCTCAGCCGCCTATCACAGTCCAGCAGAGCGCAGTGGGGGGGGAGGGGACAGCCGGCGCTATCACCTCTGTGCTCCACTCGCTCAGCCTCCTGTGACAGCGTGTCAGAGAGGAGAGCAGGTACAAGCACTCAGTGATCGCTGAGTGTTCGTAGATAATTGAGGACATAGTATGTGTACTATATCCTCAATTATGAATGAATGGGAAGTGATCTACATCTCCTCCTGTTCATTCATGATTGTGGATATGGTAATCATACTATGTTATCAATTAACAGGAACACTCAGAGGATTCCTGTTCATTGATAACAGGGGATACAGAAAAAGAGATTGAGGACTCTGCGTTTTCAATCTCTTTTTCTATTTTAAAAAAGAAATATCAGGGGTCTGTTTAGACCCCCAATATTTCCCCAAAGCTTTCAGTTTGACCATTTTTTTATTTCGGTTTCGTTTCGGTTTTTACATTTCTATTTCGGTGCACCTCTGCTCTTAATTTACATTCATCGTCAAGAGGACGTTGCCGGAAAACACAAATCCACATACAAGCACAGCTGAGACCTCGGTGCATTAGGCAGGATTCCATGAAGCTAGAAGACCAGAAAGTATTCATTGGGTGAGTGAAATTGTGGTGTGTGATAAGCAGGAGGTGACTGGAAACACAAAGGTCTTCCCTGTACAGTCTCATCCCTTCTTCAAACACTATGGCCGCATCCATCTGTCACAGCTCCACCGTGACGTGTAATCAAATGTCTTCCCGGACTAATCCCGGCTATCCTTTATCCCCAACATGAAAAGCAGCCATTTCATTAGCAGCCCTCTCCTCCCATCAGGGACCCCTTACCAGCCCTCTCCTCCCATCAGGGACCCCTTACCAGCCCTCTCCTCCCATCAGGGACCCCTTCCTATACACCCCCATAGCAGTCCATATATGAAGACAACCTCGTCACCCCCCTGGTCTCCTCTCCTATACACCCCCATAGCAGTCCATATATGAAGACAACCTCGTCACCCCCCTGGTCTCCTCTCCTATACACCCCCATAGCAGTCCATATATGAAGACAACCTCATCACCCTCCTGATCTCCTCTCCTCCATAGCATTAGCCTACAGCTACAAGTCCATCATTAATACTTGATGACAGGATCCCACCACCCTCATCCTCCCCTTATAGACGTTCACTGCTTCACAGCAGTAGACATATAAAAAAGCCGCCCCATCATCACACCCCCTTCTCCACATAATAAAATGTACAGCTCTCAGCCGATAGGAAGACAAGACCCAGCATGCCTTGCAATTTGCGGGAAGGCAGAGCTTGCAGGGATGGCTACTCTGGAAGGGCAGCCTGGGACTTGTAGTGCTTCCAACTCAAGATGGAACTTTTTGGGTTTGCAGTCACTCAGGTGCCAGAGATGTGCCTACATAGGATGCTGAGACATGTAGTTCCTCAGAAGCACGTTGTACAGGCAGGCATATGTTATGATCTGTAAATTCTCATCCTGGAATCCTTTTAACCAGGCAAGGGTGACATCATCCTTGACTTCTAACTTTTAGGTATGTTTACCCCCCATTCCTAGCAGTGGTGGGGTTCCCTGGCTGTTCCGAGGACTACATCCTCAGCATCCGGGGGGGGTTGCTCAGAGGACTACATCCTCAGCATCCGAGGGGGTTGCTCAGAGGACTACATCCTCAGCATCCGGGTGCTCAGAGGACTACATCCTCAGCATCCGGGTGCTCAGAGGACTACATCCTCAGCATCCGGGTGCTCAGAGGACTACATCCTCAGCATCCGGGTGCTCAGAGGACTACATCCTCAGCATCCGGGTGCTCAGAGGACTACATCCTCAGCATCCGGGTGCTCAGAGGACTACATCCTCAGCATCCGGGTGCTCAGAGGACTACATCCTCAGCATCCGGGTGCTCAGAGGACTACATCCTCAGCATCCGGGTGCTCAGAGGACTACATCCTCAGCATCCGGGTGCTCAGAGGACTACATCCTCAGCATCCGGGTGCTCAGAGGACTACATCCTCAGCATCCGGGTGCTCAGAGGACTACATCCTCAGCATCCGGGTGCTCAGAGGACTACATCCTCAGCATCCGGGTGCTCAGAGGACTACATCCTCAGCATCCGGGTGCTCAGAGGACTACATCCTCAGCATCCGGGTGCTCAGAGGACTACATCCTCAGCATCCGGGTGCTCAGAGGACTACATCCTCAGCATCCGGGTGCTCAGAGGACTACATCCTCAGCATCCGGGTGCTCAGAGGACTACATCCTCAGCATCTGGGGGGGGGTTGCTCAGAGGACTACATCCTCAGCATCCGGGTGCTCAGAGGACTACATCCTCAGCATCCGGGTGCTCATAGAACTACATGCTCAGAACCTGAGTGCTTGTAGGACTACATTCTCAACATGCGGCTGCATCACTAGGCTCCTTTGTCTATGGTCACCCTGGGAAGGCATGCTGGACCTGCAATAAATCAGGAAGCTGTTTTCCCAAAAACATATACCGGGACTGTTAAGAGTGCCACTACATGCTGGACATTGTAGTTCTCCAGCTGCAGATCATGCTGGGAATTGTTTCTCAGCTGTCACACGTGGTACTGAAATGCCTTAGTAAATGTCTACACTGGGATTGTAGTCAACTGTTGGGATTACAACAGAAAGCTGGGACTTGTAGTCCTTCAGGTGCAGCAGGGCACACTGGGGTTTGTATTCTTCCAGCCTCAGGGCATGCTGGAGATTGCAGTTATCCAGCCACACCTGGGGGTTGTAGTCCTTCAGCTGCCACAAGGTATGCAGATCTTGCAGTACTCAAGCTTCTGGATGCCTTAAGGAAAATTGCTCAGACTTGCAGTGTCCGGCATGCTGGGGCTGCTAGTGCCCCACAGGCGCCGCATGCTGGGGCTGGTAGTTCTTCATAGGCATGATGGAAGCCATAGTTTCTCATAGGTACAGCATGTTGGGAGACGTAGTTCTCTACAGGCAGAGCCAGCTGCCACCTGTAGTCCCCCGGGGCTCCTCCCATTCCCCACCCTCAGCTGTCACACACTATCTGAGCGATCTGGGTTTTGGGTGGAAGGGGGGCCGGGAGGTGAGTGACAGCCGCGCGGTTTCCATGGGAACGGGAGAGGATGTCAGCGCAGCCTCTGCTGGGAGCTGAGCGGCTATTTCTGGAAGCATTCACTGCCATCCTCATTGTTACCAGGGAGAACAGAAAATAAGGCTGCACCTCAATAGCCCTGCCATAGTCACACATCATCCCATGCACTGCACAGCCCACACCAAACTAGGGCAAATAAAGATATATGTCATTGTATTATCTATGTTATCCCTTCTAGAATGTTAAACCGAAAAAGGGGGCGTGTACGATTTTTGGTAACACAACGCACTATGACGCCTGGTAGCGCGTTACCGTGCCCTGCAACACAGGACCCACGGAAAGGTGCGTTGGGGTTCCATTGAGAGTGAATGGCACTACGCTACACCAATGCACATGCACCTTACCATAGCACGACAGTGTGAACAGTCCATTTAAAAAAAAAAAAAAA
>NW_017308824.1:45939-58909 GCF_000935625.1 Nanorana parkeri | reverse complement strand
CCCCCGGGGCGCAAGGCTCCTGACGGGCAAGAACGACTTAGGTCCACCCACCCGAAGGCCGGCGGAACCCTCTCCTCATGGACCTGCCGAAACAGGTCCACCGTGTACTGGGTTGGGGGCTCTCAGGAAGGGCCCCGAAGGTACCCACACCCTCTGTCTTCTGTAAAGTCAAAAAGGTGCTCAATCGTGCATAACAAAAATGCATAAATAAATGTCAGTGCACAACGCTGACAGGCCTTGCGGCCGCAGTGCGCCTGTTTACAGACTAAAAGATCACAATGTGGAAGTTCGACAAACATTGTAATGAACAAGCACTGTACAAGTACTGTATGCACAATCACATCAGGCAAACTTGCTTATCTCTACGGAAAGGAGAGTACTCTACAGGCACCCATGGTGCATGGGGGAAAATCCCAGTGATCTGCTGAGAAAAGTCCATCTGAAGTGATTGAATTTCCCCAGCCAGGGGTCTGTCAGCAATTGTTGGGGTTCAGCCAATCAGAATGTGTACTTTCACAAAATGGCTGCACATTGTACTATATTCTCAATGAACAAAGCGGCATGGAAAGGCTGTGCCACGATACGCTCTCCATAAATGTGCTGCATCCTGACAGCAGCCATTACGTGAGGCAGGCACAGTTTTCTGTAGCAGAGGAGTGTAGTAGCAGAGCACAACCAGCGATTCAACTAACACTGAGAAAAACAGCATCTTCAAGCACACAGCAGGGGGCCAACAAAGGTTCTCTTCCCTGGCAGCCATGTTGGCTCTCGGTTACCTCAGCCAATTCTTTTGTAGTATACACGTTGCTTCTTCTTTGATCTATACACTATATGGACACCTGACCATCACACCTACCAGATGACAAAATTGGCTACCTCTCCAAATTATGGAGTTCAGGTGTTTCTAGGGAAGGGTACTGTTACAGCATTTAGACATTTTAGACAATTGTATGCTTCCAACTTTGTGAAAACAGTTTGGGGATGGCCCGTTTTTGTTTTTAGCATGGCGTCGACTCTGTGCACAGCGCCATGTCTAGAAAGATTTGGTTTGACCAGTTTGGGGTGAAGGATCTCAGGTGGCCTGCACAGAGCCCTGACCTCAACCTGACTGAACACCTTTGGGATTAGCTGGATTGCTGATGGAGAGCAAGGTCTTCGTCCAACATCAGTACCTGGCTTTACAAAGGTTCTTTGAAAGAATGGGCAAAAATTCTTAGACACGCTCCGAAATCTTGTGGAAAGACCACCAAGAAGAATGGAGCATGTTATGGCTATTAAGTGACCCCAACTCAATCGTAATGGCTGTGGGTGTGTGATAGGATGCACAAACATCTTGTATAAGTGCGATGATCAGGTGTCCACAAGCCTTTGACCATAGAGTGTACAGGAGGATCATTCATTTTCAAAAAACCATGGCAAAGGGGTAAAGGGTCGAAGGAATTTCTCCTGGCAAGAGATAGAGATATTCTTATCTGCCTAGGAGTAATAGATTGCATAGGTCATGTGTGATTTCCACCTGTACGTCATGAGTGTCAATCCTGGAGAAGCCACGTGTCCTTTACCCCTTCTTTCCAATTGTGTTTCAACTTCATCTCTGACTTGATACAGTTTTATGGTCACCACCACTCCTCTGGCCTTGCCCTCTACACCTCTCCTTGTGTTAAAGAACCAAGAAACCAGACAAACTTAAAGTGAAGGTTTAAAATTAAAATGAGTTTATTGAAATCTACAATAAACATAAATGGCAAAAAACAATGGAGTAAGTCCAGGACGTCGTCAGTGCCAAGCCAGAGGTCAGATACCAAAGCACGTAGTCACTCAAACCGGGTCAGTGAACAATAGAAAAAACGGAAACAATAGCCAGAGTCAGGAACCAAGAGATCAGTCTGCCAGAGCAAGGGTCATACATGGAGAACAGGAACAACAGCAGAGCACTAGGTAGAGCAGAACACACGCAAGGGAGGAGACTGAATGGACAAGCTGATGGTTAAATAGTGAGCTGGTGTTTGCATCATCACTCTGAGACAGGAATTTGTCAAACGTCTTGTCAGTAGTTGCAAAATGGTGATGTTAATGGGTTTATCATAAGATGTCGCCAAGGAGGAACAAACAGTGTCAGAAACACTACACAAACCATGCTGCAAGCATCTGGACAAGGAAGGGTAAGAAACCCCGACACCTTGATTTGCACCTGATGAGTTTTTAGCTCTCTCTCAACTCATCAATCACATGAGTCAGATGACCCAGGAAACCCCTTACTACTCTAAGGTGCCCTTACACTGCACGATTCTCGTACGAGAATCACGGGAAATTCCAGCGATCGTACGATAATCGTGCAGTGTATGGAAGGCGTGCGACCGTTTCTACTGTACGGTCGCACGACTTTTGTATTTCGAGCATGTTGGAAAACCAGCCAAGAATCGTACGATTTTCGGCTGGTTTTTAACATGATCGAGAGATGACTGCCGAACGGGCCGGTGTGCGCACACTGAAGCCCCGTTCAGATTGAGCGATTTATCGCGGCAAATTACAGCGCGATATTGCGCTCCAATGCATTTCAATGGGGCAAAGGGTCCTGCTGTCGCGGGTCGCGTGTCGCTACAGCAGGACCCTTTTTGGAGCGGATTTAGCCGCGATTCAAGCTTGCTCAATGCAAGCTTGAATGCGATGTCGCGCGGCAAATCTCGCGATATCGCGCAATATGTAAATCGCACGACAAACGCGCGATTTGCATATCGCGCAGTGGGAACCGGGCCTAACCGTTCAGCATTGCAGTCATCGGAAGCCCGCCCCTCACCTAAGCCTGATCTACAAAACGACCTTCAGAAGAGGCCAGTTAGTTTCAGCTGAAACTGGTACTTGTTTACACTTTTGTTTCTTTAGAAAGACAAAGTCAAAAGAGAAAGACAAGGTGGTTGAAAAAAAAGATGGCTGAACATAAAAAGAAAGATTTCATATATACACTTTCTTTCACACACCTGAATGTCGGCTCTCTTTATAGATTGCTGGATAATGCAATTATATTTACAAGTGGCTTGAACATTTATTTTTTTATGACTTTTGATTGACTTTTTTTGGATCAGATTGGTTGGAAAATTTACAAACGTTTTCAACATAGCGAACTGTCTGCATTGCACCATACCTGAACGCGCGTGTAAACGCAAAATCTATTTTACAGTATGTTTGGCATCATGCCGCCTTGTATAAAGAGTTCAGAAGCAAACTAATTATTGGATTTCATTTGCTCTTAATCATGGAGGCTGGGTATCACATGTGGGCATTACATAGACCAGGGGCGCCCACAATTTTTTGTGTTAAGATCTACTTTTCAAATGACGAGCTACATGAGATCTACCAACGAAAAAAAAAACCTCCCTTGCTCTCTCGCTCTCCTGGCTGTCTCTCCTCGCTCTCCTGGCTGTCTCTCCTTGCTCATCCTCCTGGCTGTCTCTCCTCTCTCTCTCCTGGCTGTCATTCCTCATTTTCTCTCCTAGCTGTCTCTCTTCGCTCTCTTGGCCGTCTCTCCTCGCTCTCTCCCCTGGCTGTCTCTCCCCTGGCTGTCTCTTCTCTCTCTCTTTCCTGGCTGTCTCTCCGGTCTGTCTCTCCCCGCTCTCTCCGGTGGCTCTCTCTCCTCACGCTCTCTCCCCTGGCTGTCTCTCCTCGCTCTCTCCCCTGGCTGTCTCTCCCCTGGCTGTCTCTCCTTGCTCTCTCCCCTGGATGTCTCTCCCGACTCTCTCTCCTGGCTCACCTTGCTGTATTTTGCAAACAGTGCAGTGCAGCAGGCTGTGTAAACTAATATTCTTTGATTCATAGCACTTCAACCTCCAGTATCCACCAGAAAGGTGTCAGGGAGCTTAGCTCAGCAGACTCAGGCTAATAGGTAATCATGTGTGCACAGCTAAATAAATATACCAAAATGTAATAAAGGGGCCGCCATTCACACCCTTCGTGATCTACCAGCATCAGCTTTGAGAGCTACTGGTAGATCCCGGTCTACCTAATGGGCAATCTGCATGCAAATACAGTCATCCTGGGAAATCTCACTCTTCCAGACTGACACCCACCCATCAAAGATATTCTAATAATTTACATAATTTCCCCCAAGAGCCGGCTTAGGCCTTGTTCACACCAAGCGTGGAGCAGATGCATTATATATATATTTTTTTTAACCAAAACCGGCCCGAAACGCATCAAAAACGCGGCACAACCCACCAGACTGCGTGTGCAGAAACCTGACCGGATCTGCTCTGCATTTGGTGTGGACAAGGCCTTACTGTTTGCATAAGGGTTGAGAGCTCCTGAAAGAAGTACTGGGTGGCAGGGTGCTGCGATGTTTTCAGGAAGCTTTGTGCAGCACTCTGCCACCCCACCAGAAACAATCTGCCTCTATTGCATAGAGAAGCACATAGACTCAGTGATGATGTCACTGGGTATAAAATAAGGTATGCAATGAAAAAAAGCTGGGGTTTTTTTTTTTTTTACTATATTAAGGAAAAATTATTGAAAATTTTGAAAAAAAACAAAACGTTTTTTTTCCATTATATTAGGAAACAATATTTTATGGGATTACCCATATTTTTGGTAAAATATAAAAGACGGGGCCACGTCGGGTAAATAGACACCAAACATGTCAAGCTTTAAAATTGCGCGCACCCGCAAAAATCGCAAAAAACTACCATACACAAAATTGACCATAAAAGCTTTTACCGCTCATCAGTTTAGTGTTATCAGTGATTGATGGCCCTAGAACTATTGCTCTTACTCCGACGTTTATGGCGATATGTAACATGTGCGACGTAATGGGCGCAATCGTTGTTTTCGCATGTATGTGCACCCGACGCATTTTTGCATGCGTGTATGTATGGACGGGGACTTTGTTTTTTTTTCATTCTTTTTTATGTGTAACTTAAATTTTTTTGGGGGGGAAACTTACATTTTTTTATAGCCAGCGGATCGCTTGTATGTTAACGGGCATCGCTGCCCGTTTTTACATTTTAGGACTTTCCCGCTCCCGCATGCAAGGGGGCGTGGCTGAGCGGACGTCTAAAGACGCCCGCTCAGATCTAGAGAGCTCCCGGCCGGCCGTTTTTTTACAACGGCCGGCCTGGAAGTGGTTAAAACTTGAAGCTGTATCCAGAGTTTAGAGGGTATTTGCTACCGCAGACAGAATGTATACAGACCGCTGCAGAATGCATACAATTGTTAGCTTGGTTCAGCTAGACATACATGTTTATTATAATGGAGGGGTGCAAGGTGAAAAGGGGCGGTGTCAGTAAACAGATAATAATGATCCAGAGAAGTTTTGTGAGTTACCCGATTGCCCGTCATCCCCCAACAGCAACCGTCTGGCATATCAAGAATGGGCAGATCAAGCGGCTACCATCTCATGACCTATGGGTTGCTCAGCTCCATTTTAATTCCACGCTAAACTTTTCATCAATATCATTTAGATTTTTTTCCCTTTTACCATTTCTAATACAGTGGTACCTCGGTTCACAAACTTAATTCCTTACACGATTCTGGTCGCGAACCGAATTGGTTGCGAACTGAATCAAACTGTGATCAGACCGCGATGTCGACTGGAGGAAGCCGCCATGTGTCAGAGCAGGGAAGATGGTTGCGGTTGTGTTTTTGCCGAACTTCCTGTCCGCGAAACGAATTGTTCGCGAACAGAAGTGTTCGTGAACCGAGGTACCACTGTAGTTGAAGAAACGGTGAAATTAAAGTAAAAAGAAAATCAGTATAAAGCTAATAGCTTCTAAGGCTAGCACAGGGTCCTTAAAGGGACATTAAACCCTCAGATTTTTTAACATAAAACAATACTGTAATGTGCGCCTTACTGTTATCCATGGTTGTTTCCCTTCTCTTTGCTGCTCTTCCTTTTATATCTGTATCTCTTCTCATGCTGGGCAGAACTTCTGTTTTGCAGCAGACTGCCTTGTCTCTGGAATGGCTACATGGTGTCTGTGTGTACGTTTGCAACCTGAGAGGCACTCAGCTGCAAAGGGAAGTCTTACCCTGGGCAAAAAAAAAGTCAAGTCAAATGGACTTGGCTTTGACAGTTCTCGGCCAAACAGCGCCTGCATCCAATCAGATGTAGGCGCTCTACGGGTATTCAGCAGCCGCTGAAGCATAAGCAAGAGAACTTCTAAGCGTGTATGGCTGGCTTTAGTCTTCTGTGCGAAGAATCTGAGACTAAAGTATGCAGACAAGGAAATCACTTCACCCGATGAAGGGTTATTTTTAACCATAGGGGAAGGCTTAACATGAGGGTTAGGTTTAAGATGAGAGATAGGGCTAGGGGGAGAATAAGTGTAAGGGTGAGGGATAAAGTTAGTGTTAGGGATAGTGTTAAGGTAAGGGATAGGGCTAGCAGGAGGGTAAGTGTTAGGAATAGTGACAGGGTGAGGGATAAATATAGTAGAGGGGTTGGTGTTAGGGTGAGGGATAGGATTAGCAAAAAGGTTAGTGTTATGGTGAGGGATAGCGGGATGGTTAGTGATAGAGTGAAGGATAGGGTTAGCGAAAGGGTTAGTGGTAGGGATAGGGTTAGTCCTCCACTATTGTCCATCAAAGTAGCAAAGCAGTGTATAGAAAAAATAAGTACATCTTGAAATGACCAGAATCATATCAATTGATTAAGGCATTTCTACTTGTGGTATCTTATGTGCCCCCCCTATATATTGTTCCTAGAGTCGCCACTGCTACAGTGGCATTATGGGAAAAGAAGGTAAAAGTGGAGTGTTCCTTTAAAGTCTTAGTTTTTGAGTTTGAGCCATATGTATAAAGAAAGGCAAACAACAGCAACTGAAAGTGTGATAACAAGGGGATTGTACAGATTGCTCTCCCTGGGCCTTTCTCTTTCTGGAGATGCCTCCCTGTCACTTGTCTCCCTGGCTCCAGAGTTATTCATGGTTCTGTGTTGCGGTACACGGTTTTCAGCCATGACGTCCACTGATGGAACCTCATTATACTGAATTCTGTAGTAATCCAAGTCTCTGGAAAGCTCAAAGCTGTTCTCTTCCGGTTCTTGTGACAAAGAAGCATTTGTTGTTCTGCCATATGCAGCGCTAGAAACCACCCTAGTCTCTTCATTTTCCGCTAGACTCCTTTTAGGAGAGCTCCATGAGTTTGCTTTCTTAGGTGTGCTTGTTGTTGCCTCTCCCTGTGGCGAGGGACTTCCCGTGCCTGTCCTCATGGCTGGTGACTGGGAAGAATCTGAAGATCGGGAACGCCCATGGCTTGATTCATCGAGACTTATCTCCAATTCAGGTATCCTGGATAATGGTGCGCACTCGATGGCTCCTCCTGTGGCATTTGCATTGGCAGTGGACATCAGCACTCCTGGTTTGCCAACACGCCAGTCGCGGTTATCGTTTGTTGGTCTACACGATGAACCCTGTTCGTTCTGCAAATGCATCACAGAATTATATCAAGAAATCTCAACACTACCGGAGTCAAATAAACCAGATCTATGCTCACATGTTAACAGAGAGGTATGTCAATCTATCTGGAGTAAAAAATTATACAGATATTATCTAGACTTGGCCAAAAGTTGGTCAAGTGTACTGCCTGGGCCGAAAATACAGACAGGCTGAAATACGTATGTTTGCTGATGAAAATGCTGCTCCAGGCTCTCTGCAGTGTTGCTGATATAACCAATATACTAGAAATTTGATCATGTGTCCCACGCTAAAATCACCCATCAACACTACGCAAATCCCTTCTACCATTTTCAACTAGGCCAGCAATTAATATTAAAGCGAACCCGCCATGAGAGAAATATGCAGACTGCAGTTGCTGAACCCATCTGATAATGTTAGTTCTCTGGTTATCATATATACCATCTTTCTTCAATACTTTGAGTTGAAGTCTTGGAACCAGTAAGAAGTCAAAGACCTCTGACCTTTTCTTTCACATATTTGCTGCTGGTCAGTGACTGGCTGTCTTGTTGCCAGTGGAGTGATATCTCTATCACGGTACTCCTTTGTAATGGAAGGGACTGTTACAAATCAAAATGATGGTGTCACCCTCTCCTAATGGAGAGATCCACATCAATAGCTGGGGTAGTCAGGTGAAAGTGACACCATCATTGTGTCCATGTGGAATGTAGCCAAGTCACACCAGCTAAAAAGAAATTGCTGACAAGTAGGGATGTCCCGATACCGGTACTAGCATCGGTATCGGGACTGATACAGGGCATTTTGACAAGTACTTGTACTCGTCAAAATGCCCAGATACATAGCGCCGAAGCTTGCGCAATTTTTTTTTTTACCTTACCTTCCGGCTGCTGTTTGGGAGAGCCGCGCCGAGTCAGTGCTGGTCCGGTGGGAAGAGCTCAAGTGGGGTCCTACTTTAGCTGGCAGGCGATCGGGCAGTCGCCGGCCAGCTAAATTAGGACCCCACTTGAGCTCTTCCCACCGGACCAGCGCTGACTCGCCGCTGCTCTCCCGCACAGCGCCGACCTCACCAGCGAGCCACATCGTGAGGCACCGGCAATCAATCGAAAAGTGAGGGCAAGGAGGGGTCCCTATTAAACTTTTAATATTAGCAGAAGATAATTGTAAATCTATTGTCTGCAGTGTGTGCTCTATATGTAGTACATATAGAGTACGCACTGCAGACAATACACTTACAGTTATCCCCTGCTAATATGAATGGATTAAATGATCCATAGTACATAACATGTAGTTGTATTATGGATCATTTAACCCAGTCATGTTAGCAGGGGAGAATTGTAACTTTATTACTGCCGTGTGTACTCTATATGTAGTACATATATACAGTACATATTCCCAATACGCTGCAGTAATAGATTTACAACTATCCTCTGCTAATATTAATAGGTTAAATGATCAGTAGTAAGAGTACATGTTATGTACTATGGATCATTTAACCTATTCATGTTAGCAGGGGAGAATTGTAAATCTATTGCTGGAGTGTAGTGGAGGTGTGTGCTGTATATATGTACTACATATAGAGTACACACGGCAGTAATAAAGTTACAATTCTCCCCTGCTAACATGAATAGGTTAAATCATGATCCATAGTACATAACATGTACTCTTACTACTGATCATTTAACCTATTAATATTAGCAGAGGATAGTTGTAAATCTATTACTGCAGCGTATTGGGAATATGTACTGTATATATGTACTACATATAGAGTACACACGGCAGTAATAAAGTTACAATTCTCCCCTGCTAACATGAACAGGTTAAATCATGATCCATAGTACATAACATGCAGTTGTACTATGGATCATTTAAAGTCACCTGTCCCTTTAAAAAAAGCATTGGTAATTGGTATCGACATGAGGGGAAGTACTTGTACTTGGTCCTGAAAAAGTGGTATCGGGACATCCCTACTGGCAAGTGCTTTAACCTCCTGTGGCCACCCAAAACTTCTAATACTAATTCTGAGTAGAGCATCTTTTTAGTATTGCAGCAAGAATAGACTGTTCATTTTCCACCATAGAAGGACAGGGTTACTTTTTTCGAATATATATCTGTATATAGAAAGATAGGAGACATTAGCAGAACAGTCTCTTACCGGTTGATATGTAGACTGCTCCCTGCGCTGCTGCCCTGCTCCAGCATTAGCTCCAGACCCCGAACTCACCACTGGTAGATGCTGGGATGGAGAACTTGTCACCTTTATCACAATATGTTTAAAGTTATTACAGAAGAAAATAAAAAGTTAAAGTCCAACTGTAGCCAAAACTCTTTCTCTACAGAATATTTGCGGGAAAGGACTGCTGGCTCTGCATTACTGTCTCTGACCACACTCACCAATCACTTGTATTCCTATTGCTACCAGGGTAAGGAGTGTGGGGTTAGGGTGTCACTAACAACACTTGCCTGAGGAAGGCGATCCTAGGTGACCCAGAAACGTAACACTTATGTGATATGTTGCGCTTTTGTCAATAAATGACGCGCAGATTATCCTCATTTGCAGTGCCGTTGTCCCATCTATACTTTGAGAGTGTGACTGCGCCATCCGTCGGCCATTGTAGCTCCCACCAGTTACTTTTGGATCAAGCGGTCAGGAGTGCGATGGGTTCATGGAGATTAGGGTGTCACTAAAGGCTCGTTCCCACCAGCCATGTTGGGTTGCATTGGGCAGCATTGGCCAACACTGTCCCAGAGCATAGATTAGACAATCTGCCCTATGTCATATTGGTCCAGTTCACACCAATGTGCTCCGTTGCTGTGGGCTAACAAAACAAAATATGATATTGTGTTCCAACGTGCCATACTGCAGAACATTGCACTTCTGTGCATAGAGTTAATGAAGTGTAAAGGTAAATAAACTTTATTTAAACTAAAGCTTTAAGTAAGTCAGTAAAGTTAAAAAAGCAAGCACTGCAATGGGTTTTAACAGCGCACACCAGCTCACATTGTTATGTGCAACGTAGCGCCTGCCGCTGGTGTGAACTAGCCCTAAAACAGCAAGATATAGACAGACATAAAAGTCTAACAGAGGTTCTAACTCTTCCCACCACAAATAAATAAAAGTATTTGTGTTGCTGCCTCTGCCCCCAAATTATGAGATCTATACCATCAGCTTTAACGTGTTAATGTCTTTTTAAATGCCATTTTTATTATTTCTAAATCTGCAGGTTTCATTAAAATATGCACATGAAGGTCCTTTTTCAGGAACTTCCTGTTATAGGGTGACAACACTTTGTCCCTGTCTCCAAACTGTGTTCCTCTGTGGTCCTTCTATCACATTGGGCTTCCAATGGAGATTACAAATGGCTATTTCAACAGACATTGCTACATAGTTACATAGTTACATAGTATTTGAGGTTGAATAAAGACATTAGTCCATCAAGTCCAACCTATTAGGATCTCATTCTAGGAGTACCTGTACCCCTGTATATTACGGTCCCTTAAGAAATCGTCCAAAAGTTTCTTGAACAATTCCACATTCTTTGCTGAAATCACTGTCTGTGGCAGTGAGTTCCAGACCCTAACTGATCTTACTGTGAAGAACCCCCTTCGCCCCTTGTGCTGGAATTTTTTTTCCACCAATTTTAGGTGGTGGCCTCTAGTTTTTGTAATGGAGTTTGTGTTATTTTTTGCTGGAGCGCTGCACAGAGGCTGCAAGAGATCAGCAGGACTGAGATGCAAAAAAAAAAAAGGGAGGATAACAAAAAGTGTAAAAAGTTTATTGAACAAATGTAACCGTTTATTATGGCCAGTGCGTTAGCAAACTAAATGTCAATCATTTAGTGTCTACACCTACTTAAACTATAATGTGGCATTAGCGGTTTTGCAGTAAATCATTGCAGAAATGGGACTGCTCTTACCCGCTTTCGGACTGATTCCACTGGGCGGCGTTGGCTAGTGTCATCTGCATCAGAGTATTGGCCTGCAGAAGCGTTAGGGGTACCCTGCAAGTAAAACAAATAGAGATACCTGTATGCAATCGTTATTTTTCAATAGAAAACACCTGCAGAAGTGAAGAGCACCTAGGAACTCATGGTTCATGGTGCACACCTAACCTGTAGAGCAGAGGTGTCAAACTCAATTTAATCGTGGGCCGCATCAACATTATGGTTGCCGGGGCGTGGCTTACGCATGACGCTGAACGGTCGTCCAAGGGGGCGTTGCAAGTGTCTCATGGAAGAGACGGCACGACCTACGCTACGTGCGGCAAGTACTACTGACGGATGCAGACAGGAGGGGAGAGCCGAATGTGCTGAGAGGGAGGAGGAGGGAGGAGCTGCCAGTGTCACGATTGCTGGAGGCTATGGACAGTGAAGAAGACTGAGGGGCGGACCAAGGGGGCGGAGCAAGTGTCTCACGGAAGAGACGGCACGACCTACGCTACGTGCGGCAAGTACTACTGATGGATGCAGACATGAGGGGAGAGCCGAATGTGTTGGATGCTCTAGCGTCCGACATATTCGGGTAAACGGAGCGCGGGACAGGGAGTCGACCCGCGATCTACCAGCGATAGCTTTGCGATCGACTGGTAGATCGCGATCGACCTTATGGGCACCCCTGTTGTAAGGTGTGTGCCCAGCCTTACCTGTGAGTAACCAGGCAGTTCTCTTTGCAGTGGCTCCATTGAAGCTATGTTCACTCTATGCATACTGCTTGTAGAAGAGTTTGATGGATTGGGTGCATCCCTTTCAGCCGCCTTCATGAAAAGAATATACAGTATAAGAGCAATATAAATACAGGGTGCAATATACAGTACAGGTGCAATATAAATACAGGGTGCAATATACAGTACAGGTGCAATATACAGTACAGGTGCAATATACAGTACAGGGTGCAATATACAGTACAGGTGCAATATAAAGACAGTGTGCAAAATCTAGGCGCAATATAGAGCCAGAGTGCAAAACCAAGGTGCAATATAGAGCCAGAGTACCCTCACATGGGTCCGAAGATCCCAAATCATCACACCTGCTCCCCTGCACAGATATTCACAGCCACTACTGTATGTCTGCATCCCCCATTAATGTTGACGATGGATGGAGTTTACCACTGGGCACATGTCAACACAGATCAGTGTACCAGATACACACAATTCTACATTACTGGTGCACTGATCTGCAGACCTGGCCTGGCATGCCAACATCAGATTTTCATAGCCAGCCACCAGTGTAAGGGCATCTTTTGTGACCCATAGAAAGGCAGGAAAATACCATTGCAGGCTCTGTTTTATGATAAGCTTTCAGTGTGCTTTAAGAATGTCTTACCTCTGGATACACCGACGTGCGCGGTATGTTATTGACAGCAGAATTTACCACGGAGATACTTTGCTCCACAGGATAAACCACCTATAATGAAATGACAGCACAGAATTCTTACTCTAGTGGGTTTATAAAAGAGACATGGTCCAGTGCTAATTCACAGTGGCCAATCAGAAATTAGAACAGAACATTTTGTCAATGCCTAAACAGCGCACACACATACATATATACTGCAGATATTATATATATATATAT
>NW_017308824.1:42126-45601 GCF_000935625.1 Nanorana parkeri | reverse complement strand
TATATAACCAATGTAACCTTTACAGGTCTTCCATTATTTCAGAAAAACAAACCATCAACACCAGGGGGTAACTATGTGTGGTAGAGACCCATACCAAAACCATTAAGAGCCCCTGCTTCACCACCCAGGCATTCTCTAGGCTTTCTAACTGGCAGCCCGTGGGACCTTCTTTTGTGGCCAAGAACTGGAAATTTTACAGATATATTTGCCAAAATCTCTTGCCACCTGCACTATGTAGGCATATAGTGCTGAGTACTCAATGCACTGTGCTCCAAAGCATTTGCATGGTTACTGTGATTATAGTTATACCCTTAAGTGGCTCAGTGAGTATGTGATTTTTGCCTTGCTGGGGCTATGGGTTCAGTTAATACCGGGAACAATGTCTCCATTTAGGTTTTTTATTTCATAGCGTTAGATGACCTTGCTTCCTTCGTAAACTGGTCCTAGACTGTGGGGACCTGTATGCATCCGTAGGAAAACATCTCTGGGGCAAGGACTGATTAAATGGTACTCTGTTGAGTACTGTAGCAAGCACAGTGCTGTACTGTATGTGCATCTTTAGGGCTGCCTAGGAATTTGGGAAGATAATGTACGTGCAGACACCTGTACACATTACTGGTGACAAGTCATTTGTCCTCTACTTGCCATTCTCTGACACAGCTTCCATCTTTAAACAATACAGCTGGCTCCAGGGCCCACCCCCAGCCTGTGATTGGACAGTTAAGGAGCAGCAGCACACTACTGAAGACATCCTGTGCTCTTGTTCCTAGTTAGCAGCCTAGCTTCTCCTGCTAGCATGTGCACAGACAGTAGTATGCAATGCAGCAAAGCCTAATTTAGAGTTCCAGCCTTCCCTTCCCTGATCTGAGTGCTGGGGATGACAAGAGGCTAATATCCTCCTGGCATTCAGTTTTGACATGTTATTCAGATCTTACCGCTCGATTCTGTGACTTTTCTTGTAGTGGCTGTGTTGTTGTAGTGTCCTTTTTTGCAGGGAGGAAGTATGCCTCGGACGAATACTGCTCTGAAGGAGTAGTGGCCTAAATTATAATATTAAGATAACGTAAAGAAACACGCATGCATTTAAAGTAGAACTGAAATAATTAAGAACCCATTAACATGTGTGCATTGCGGCAATGCATGACAACGCATCTGCTATATGCGTGGCCAATCGTAATGCCACTCATTATCAATGGAACCCCAATGTACTGTACAGTTAGTACAATTAGTGCTCCACAACGCACATACCATGCAGTATGGTGTGCTGCGTTGCTAAAAAAAAAGTGTTTTTAAACCACTTGGGTGCATTGGCATCTTATTCATGAAGAATGGGTTGCTTTAAACACAACGCACATTATCATCTGTTAACACACTGCAATGGACCGCTAGGAGGGAATAAGCCCCCGTTTGCCCTATTAATGAAAACTCTTTGTAGACAACAAGTCAAAAAGATTGTTTTCTGGAGGAAAGGGTCGCTGTAGATTCTGATTGTTATGAACCATTCAAGCAGGTTTGGGGACCCTGGATCTGCTTTCAGGATTCTGACTTTTTCAAATTGTTATTGGCCACCTCCACTATTTAATATCTTATGTCATGCTGTGGACCTATGCCTCTCGCCTGTTAAATATGAAAATGATTGTCGATTGGCCTTGATTTTGCACCATTGGGCCTTCCTGATCTACCGCCGCTACTCTTCCTTCTTTATGTCTTGCCTTGTGTTTTATGGTTTGTTTCCCTCCCTTTCTTGTATCTTCATGTTTTATGTTATTGTGGTCTGCTCTTATGCAACCCTGAAAAATGCTAAATGCCGTCCTGGATAATTTTATTACCTTTCTTCGATATAGTTGTAACCCCTTGGCTAAGATCTGGTATCATGGACCTTGCAGGTCACTTTGTGTTTGGTTACTTTTGTCTTTTTATCTGATGTATGTCATGCGAAATTCAATAAACCTGATTTGCTTAAAAAAGATTGTTTTCCACCTAATCTCACCATATCTCCCGTTGCTTCCCTTGTTTGCCCAACCACTCTTTAGGCCGGGCATGGATAATCCCACGGCCTTTGGTTGGTGGATAAACAACGGATTTCAGGTAGTGCACGACCTACTGCGCTCATCCGCCATTCCCTCCTGGCAATACTTGCGAGAACACAACCAAATTCCAGTAGTAGAACACTTTAGATATCTCCAACTTCACCACTGGATCTCCACTCTTACTAGAAGAAGGGACCCCACTAATTTATTTACTTGTTTCGAGCATATGTGCCTTCACTCTCCAGAAGGCCCAGGCCTCATAACAATCCTCTATTCACAATTGAATAGACTAGTCAGCCACACTTCCCACACCTATGTCCGCAGCTGGGAAGGGGACCTTCACCTGCAATGGTCCACGAGGGAATGGCAACAGATTTGGCGCAATGTCGCAAAATGCTCCATTAGCGTTACAAATGCAGAGGTAGCCTACAAGGTGATGATGAGGTGGTACCTGGTCCCGGCCAGGGTGGCGCGCCTATTCCCCACGGCCTCGCATACATGTTTCCGGGGATGCCAAGAGACGGGAGATATGCTACATATCTGGTGGTGCTGCCCCCTTGCTACTCGATTTTGGGTCAGGGTATTTAAACTAATTGGCTCCCTGTTCTCTACACATGTACCAATAAATGTTCATTATGCCCTGTTTCATATGACCATCCCAGGATTTAATAAGCCCCAAAGGGCTCTGGCGCACTTCATTTTCCTGGCAGCCAAACTGACGCTGGCAGGAAACTGGAAGAAACAACAACTCCCCTATGTAGAAGTCATGCGCAGGATGGATCATATTATGCTAAATGAGAGACTATCTAGTATCTTGGAAGATAAACACTCCAGGTTCCTGAGTGTGTGGGAACCATGGCTCTCGTACCGTCACCCTGGGATAGACCCCATGAGCTATCGAGGCATATGAGGTTGGTTGGACAGCTGATGGATAACTGTACGAGGAGTGAAGAGTGGCAGGCACGGAAATTCAATATAAGCTTGGTGTATGTGAAATATGGGACCCCCCTATTCCCTAGTAGTACGGGTGACCGGTTACTACTAATCCCCCCTACCACCCTATACCCCCACCCCCCCTTTTCTGTTTCTTGGGGCCTTACCCCACCTTATGTTATTGGTTGTTATTTGGCTCACTACCAGGGGACATGGAAACAATCTCTAAGAATTGGCTACAATGTTGATTGTGTGTGACGAGCACTTAAGACCACTCGGTCACTCTGTTCCTTGAGTGTGCATATTTGTCATATGTTCATTTAGCACCTGTGAATCTTTGATTATACAGAAGTACCGATGCACTGTGAACCAATATCTTTCTAATGTTGTATTTGGAAAATTTCAATAAAAATATTGTTACACAAAAAAGATTGTTTTCTTTTTTGATTATTCTGTATAGCTAGACCACATTCTTGAATAATATGGGTACTGCATTAACTAACCAAATTTTA
>NW_017308824.1:0-42032 GCF_000935625.1 Nanorana parkeri | reverse complement strand
ATATATATAGATATATATATATAGAGATAGATAGATAGATAGATAGATAGATAGATAGATAGATAGATAGATAGATAGATAGATAGATATCACACACACATGCAAATACATATGCACAGTATCTATCTATCTATATTCTTTAAAGCAGGCCATACATGAAAATGCAAGGTATGCTTTTGTACCAGTCCCACAACTTGGGAGTTGTGAGGTTGCTACATAGGCAAACCTTGCATTTTCATACAAGGTCTTCTTTAAAACCCAAACTAATTAACGGAAATGAATATTGTTAGATAGACACTGATAGATAAACACAAAAATGCACAGTGAATACTCTTAAAATATAAAACACTGGCGAGTGTGGCATCACTGGGCCTTTTTGCAGGATCCTGGGAAGGCTGACAATCCCAAATTCGACTGGAGTGTGCTTCTGCGCAGTGATGGGGTGTCATCTCATGAGATTTCATCCAATCACTGCATGCAATCTACAAGTTTTGGTGGAACTACCCATAGCTGCAATAAGTTTTACATTCTGGGTCCATTCCTTCATTCTCATGGTTTCCAAACCCTGAGAAAGGAGGTTGTGTCTGCCCCTGAAACGCATTGGCTGTTTGATTAACACAATTATTAAACTTTCTTATGGACTCCAACATCCGCTGTGGTCTGGTACTCTTCTGTTTTCTGATATCATGAGATTTGGGAGGCCTACACTGGTGCCTACAGAAAGCAGAATTAACAACAACAAAAAATTCTCTAGATGTTTTTGTTGTATACCTTTTATTGAGTGTTTTCTAATTCAATGGATGGGGGGTGCTGCAACATTTTTTTATTTAGTTTTATATATAGTAAAGAAGGCTTAGAAGCCTTGTAAGTTTCTTATTGCTGGAGACTCACCATCTCTATTTACCATGATGACCATAGTCACTGGTACTAAAAGGGAGGGGGAGAAAGAATCAAACAATTCTTTGGTTGTCACTGATTCGGGAATAGTAGTGAAATCTTCTAATGGGGACCTTTGTTAAGGTCACAGCTTTCTAGGAGAAGAGAGATCTCCCCCCAATCCCTGTTGTGTCTAGAAGTAAAGGAAAATCTCCCCAATACAGCACAGAAACCAAAGAACAAAATATTTTTAAGGGGTTTTAACCATTTCCTACTCGATTCAAAACTAAAGAAGAAAGTTCTGGCTTTGGACATCGTTTAATGCAAAAAGAACTTGGGTACTTGAAAAGACCTCACCTCACTTGAAACAACATCGCTTTCCGAAAATTGTGCTGGTTGAAAGGGTGTTGATTCTGGTACTGGTGCTTTATATATGTCATCTCTTGATTTCCCAGTGTCCACTTGATCAGGCAGCGAATCAGGAGGACATGCTGAAGCCGGAGCTGGTGGAGGGCTTTGTGTAGTGGGAGCTCTAGATAGGGCAGATGGATCTCTGCTATCTTGGGGTTGATGATTCAGTCTTGATACTTCTTCAGGCTGGGCCTGGCTAGGAAATGAACCCACTGAAGGACCTGGCTGTGGTTCCGGGTTGCTGGGAAGACTTGCACAACGCTGTAGAACGTCCGGTTGAGGAAGGTCATTGTGGTTGTTCGGAAGAGGAGGAAGTGAGTGTGAGGGAGGTTCCCAAACTGAAAGCAAACAGATATGCAAATACGGCTGGTGAGGTTATAAAAAAACACAAATCCACTGATACCAAGTACCGTACTTGGTACAAGTACAAGGACAAGTATTGATACTTTTCCATCTCCAAGACTAGAGAAAAACTCAAACGTTAGGAGGCAGCTGTCATTTTTAAGAAGCATACGGGGCTCCTGGGATTTGTGAATCCCTTTGTGTGTGTGTGTATATATATATATATATATATATATATATATTTATTTATATTATTAGGGATGCACTGATACCATTTGTTCCAGACCAAGTACAAGTACCGATACTTGTACAAGTACTCACAGATACTCACAGATACAAGTACTGATACATTTTTGACAGTTTTTCTAAAACAATACAGGCCAATGATTTCAGGACAGTGGTGGAGCGCCAGGGCCCAGTCACAGCTGCCACCGCTGCGACCCTGGTAGTTCGTGTGAGATCGCCAAGTATTGGCACCTATACAGATACTGGTATCTGAACATCCATATTTCAAACCTTTACCAAATAATACTACTAATAATAATACATTCAAAATCCTGGTGGAGCCAGGGCACGGCAAACCTTTAAATAAACCATACACCCTATAGGGATGATATACCATTTTTAGAATACTTAAAGTAAACCTATGCAGGTAAAAAAAACAAGGTTTACTTAAAGTTGAAATTGGGATTTAAAAAAAAAAAATACAGCAGCAGTAGGGCTCTTCTGCACTGCAAGTGTTAAATGATGTTAAGTCTATGGGTGGAGGCACAAGATGTAATACGTAGCTTATTCCTTGTTCCAACAGGATTTCTGGCACTCTAGAATGCTCCAGGTTTTGGGTGGCTCCCTGGAACCCTCACATACAATGCAGGACTATCACAGTACAATACATTCACCCAAAAGTGATTTCTCAGTGTATGGTAGATGCCGGGGGGTTAAACCACCTAATGTTTTTCTCTATCTCTGAGGGACACTATTGTTAAGATCTCAGCACTGAGTTCCGGGGTCTGCATACCTGCTGTGCCCGTTAAGTGGGGGTCTCCATTCCCTCTGCCACATTTTTATAATACCAAGAATGCAGCAGAAAGGGCTGAAACACACAATTGTGGGTGGGGACACACAAAACTCCCATGCAGACATGAGTCAGGAATTATCTCATGGCAGAAGTATCCAAGACATCGAGGAAGAGAAGAGCTGACTTAGCCTACCAGACTCCACCTATAACAAGCATACCACTCATGGGCCTTTGATAGCTGCGTGCACTCCTGACTATTATTATTATACAGGATTTATATAGTGCCAACAGGTTGCCCAATGCTTTACAAAATGTGACGTACTGACGTAGGTAATGACGTAGGTAATGATGAAATTAAATAAATAGAAATTATGAAAGAGGCCTCTCTTGCAGCTCTGGTCCCAGAACCCCTGAATGGTAGAACAGGTAAATCGGCGCTCGGAGGGGCATGAGTGCCGGAAGACTTTACTGCAGGCAAAAGTGATGGTCCTGATGACAATCTTCTGGGTGAAGACAACGAAAAATATGCAGATCAGCAGAAGCAGTGCAGGAAGAGCCGATGTTACCTGCTAGCCGAGTCAAATTGTGCAGGCGATGAGGTACCAAATCAGTAGGCAGGATTGTAGTAAAGGGCAGGCTGAGGTCAGGAATGTGTGGATAACGCAGTACAGGTCAGCTGGAAGAAGCGAAGTCAGGAACTAGCCATGGTCAGGGAACACAGAGGATCAGCAGAATGCTCAGGGTGAGCTGGGTCCATATCAGGAAGCAGGGTCAGGATGCAGGAAGCTAATGATCACTCAGCACAGAGCATCTGGGAGTCACAGCCTAAATACCCAGTCTGGCTCCAGAATATGTAGCACATGTGCACGAGCGCCCCTGCACACATTGGCGAGCGTATGCACATCTGCGCAGAGGTGCACGGCTAGGCCTGATTTAATGAACCACACAGGGCACATGAGCAGATGCTTGCGCAGCACTCCTTGTAAAGGCTTCTTGGCACAAAATAAAGGGAGACAGTACAAATACAATACAATTCAAGACAAGAGAGTTAGGAGGGTTCTGATCAAGAGAGCTTACCATCTAAAAAGGAGGGGCAAGTGATACAAACGGTAGTAACTGTGTGGGGATGAGTTGCTGGAGAACGTAAAATTTTAGTTGTTAGGTAGAGGAGGGATAGGCTTCCATGAAGGGATAAGTTTTCAGGGATCGCCTAAAGCCAAAGTAGGAGATAGCTGATCAGATTGGATGTCCAGGGCTTGGGGAAGTCCTGGAGCAAGGAGGTGATGAGCGAACCAGGTAGCAGGAGTTCTTGGGAGAAACCCAGAGGACGTTCTTGGTGATAGTTTCATTAATTTCTGGAAGGAAAAATTGTTGACAAAATATTGCTGATATGCAATCTTTTTGCCTATAAACTACCGTAAGAGGAAGGCCAGGTAGAAAAAGAAAAGGAAAAAGGATATGTACAAAAGAGTAACAAGTGAGCAGACAGCTGAGAAACAAAGGAAGGAACAGTTAAGGTTAGTCCCATATACTAATGGGCCTAGAAGAAGTTGCACCGCGTTTACCCCCTGTAGTTACTTTTTACCATCATGTCCAGTATACCTAATCAGATAATGTTAATCAGATAATGTTAATCAGATAATGTTAATCAGATAATGTTGAATGAATAGGTTTTACTCACCTGTTTTGGGCCTGTGTGACCTGTACTCTGCTTGAAGTTTAAAGAACAGTTGCCGGAGTTCACATTCCCACAGTGCTTCTAAAAAATGGTTCACCCAATCATCTCTCGCTCTCAGCTCCAGCAGGAAATTATACACAGTGCGGTTATTGCCTCTTCTATCCAAGTCTCTCTCTAGTTGCTCCTTGAAAAAAAAAAAATATAAACCAGACAAGTTTTATTCCAGAATGCATTTGCTCTACCACAACTCTAATTGGCCACCTGGGAGAATCATGTGAATGTCCCACCTCTCTCCGACAATGCAGCTGTTAGAATCCTTCCTTAGGTTCCTTTATATTTTTCTGCTTTATCAACCATACTAGTTGTGTTTCAAGGGTATTGTTTCTTTAGAGACTATGTATAAATAAGTAGGACCCTAAATTATGAATTTCAATACTTTTAATTGTCCAGGTCAAGAAAGTACATGAGCAAGGTACAATATATTAAGTCCTGGAAACATGCATCATTTTTGGTTATATCTAGAAATAGCCACAAGGCTATTGAGAGAATGCAAGATTTTAGAAAGAATATAAGAATATAAGTTAGCAATCCTATCTTTCTACTGTAGTATTTTTTAATTAGTGCATACAAATAAGAAAGAACATTATCCTATGTATAAATATAATAGTATATGTAATATTATTTGATTTAAATGACAGATATAAAAATGTATATCTTCTCAGATATATATTATGGGCCAATGTATTTCTCTAACCCCAATACCCTTCTGCTAGGCATTCCAAGAGAATCATGTTAGGAGTTTAATAACTTCCCAGTTCTAAAGCTGGCCTTACACTGGCCTTAGTCCTGTTGACTCTGTTCAAATTCAAGCAACTCTAGCCCAAACTTTTTGAATAGGGAATAGGAGGTTTAGCTTTATATACTGTAGCTGTCTGTGGAACTATTTTGGGGATTCTCCTCCTTTCCTGTAAGCTCAGGAAGTGAAGGGAAATCTCTTCAACTGAGACAAGGACAACAACAAAAACCAAATAACATTGTTAGCTTTACGTAGAATAAGGAAGAATTTCAACTTCTGGCAATGTTGTTATTGATGTCTGTGTCTTCCTGTTCTAATGACGCCCATACTCCCATTTGCAATGTGCAAATGGTTTGTTTATACACAAATCTTGTGTAATCTCCATAGTTGGCTGTCATGGTGATCACATGATGGGGAACCATGTTGATTCTTTCGCAGTCGATTGTTGAGTTATCAGTGACAGCTGCTCATGCTACACAGATTATTCTCTGAGTATGGGGCATCATTTATGATAATGTAATCTGCAGGGACAGGTTAATGAGCCTCTTTTACTATGAGGGAGGTGTGTGATGGGTGGGGCAAAGCTTGACTTTTGCAGGAGAAGTCAAGAATTGTATATAACTTTAGCAACCTATATCGCCGGAGCTCCACTTTGAATGCCTCTTTATTGCGTAGAAGTGCAAAACATTTTCTTTCATAATTGCTTGAAGCTATTCCATAATCTTACAAATTGTTCCCTTATTACAAAATCCCAATAACTAGCACCCAGCTCTTCTTCTTCTCAATAGAAGAGTGTTGATAGAGAACGGCATACTACTACTATTTCAGAAATCCAGCATGATAGATAGCTACTGCATTGGTAATAGCAATCAAATGTAAGTAAACCTAGTTCCTACCGCAGTGGAGAGGGTCAAGATGTGTCTTAGATGATCCAGCATTTCATTAACATTTATACACTTCATCATTTTGAGGTTACTTCTCACGAAGTCAAAGAACTTATCCTCAGCAAACCCCATTGTCACCTAGGTAGAAGGACAAAGATGTCATTAAAACCCTCCCTGTGTTTTATTCTATCTAGTGTTTTATGCAACATCAAAGTAACCCTGTCACCAAAAAATATAAGTTTGCAAAATAAGAATATTACTAATACTTACCAGTTCTGACCTTCGTTCTCTTGCTGAACTAAACTGGCTATAAGTGTGGGTCTGGCACAATCTGGCAGAGGGGTGTAAATAGGGGAATGCAGTCAGGACGTGGGTATTTTTGTCTTGCCATTTTCCATGTTTTAAGGATTGCTATCATGGGGGCAGTGATATCCCATGTGAGCGAGGACCCATGAACACCAACACAGATACTGAAGTTGGACAAAAAGACCTGGCATACATCAGTATTCCAATTCGTTCAAAAGGTGTTCAGCAGGGTTGAGGTCAGGGCTCTGTGCAAGGCCACTCGAGATTCTCCACACCAAACTCATCACATCATATTATTTATGGAGCTGGCTTTGTGCACAGGGGCACAGTTACACTTGAACAGAAAAAGGCTTTCACCAAACTGTTTCCAGAAAGCTGGAAGCCCACAATTATCTACAATGCCTTTGTAAACTGTAACGTCAACATATACGTCAAACCAGAAATGTTCCCTTTAGTTATGGATAGAGTGGGGAGGGGTTAGAACTGCTGTTTGATTGGTACTGTTATGCGGGCCTCGGTAAGAAAAATTTCCCCTCACTTCCTGTCCTTCTGCAAACGTTTTACCAGACAGGAAGTGAGAAGGACTCCGCATTAGCATCACAGAAAAAAAATGCTTTTAGTAGAGTGGGAGAAGGCTAGAACCCCTGTAAGATTTTATTTTTGTCTATGTCCCGGTTGCAGACTTTCCAGTCTGAAGATTTTGTAGTAGGTAGAACAAGGAGTCAGAATAAATCTTTTTAATGAAACAGTAAAAAAATCAACAGGATTTTCAATCCAAATTCTAACCATCACTAGATCTTGTACTCTCCATTCTGTCCAAAACTAGAATTTGGATTGACTTGGAACTCAATAGTTTGTAGGGCTGTTCCTATACCTTTTTGCCATATAGTGCAGACATATGGAATAGATGTGGCCCTGGTGGAAACCAAACCCAGGGCACCAAGATCTCTATCCACATAGTTACCATAGCCACTGTATTTCTAGGTCTGCTATGCAATGTGCAAGTGTAAACATACATTTATTCTTGCCATGCCCTCCTGTATACCTCAGACACTCCTTATCTTTACAATACTTCACATACATGCAAACACTTCTCCTTGACTTTGAGTTGGGACATAGGACAGAGAGCAGGAAGTCAGAACACATTTTACAGCTGAGATAAATACACAAGGAAACAAAGACTTTTACTGGTGTGCAGAGACAAACTGTGTACGATATACTAAGGGCTCGTTCACACTAGCCTACAGCGTTTTAGCCTGTAAGCTAGTGTGCTTATTAGGTCCAGTGAGGGGCACTGGGGGGGCAGTGAGATGCCCTGGAATCAATAGAGTGTTTCCAGCATCTGCCTTGACTCCCAATCATCTACCTACAAACTGCATGTAGGGAAAGGACTCTTGGTTGATGTAGTTCTGTGGGAGTGCCTATAGGATGTCTTTTAGGAGTTTTCAGCAGCTGCCCTGCTCAAATTTTACACGCCTGGTAAATATAATCACAGGGAGTAACACAAGCTGTTACTGGTTACAGGAACAAAGTGAATTAGAAAAATAGTGCTGGGAGATGATCTAGAGTGGGAGGAGGGAGGTTTGGGGGGTAATTTAAGTACACATAAACTTTAAAGGAGTATTAAACTATTAAACTGTTTTCAATAATAAATCCAGATCTAACAAATATACGTTGCCCAGCAAAGTATTTCTTTATATTTTTGACAAGTCATCATGTTTCTGAACAGTTGGCTCCAGGTCTCTCAGCTCTGCTTCCCTGAACTTCTTGTCTAATACAAGATCAGGAGAAACAGCACAAACCCCAGCAACTGTTCATCTGCTAGCTTGTAGAAGGTAGGAGGGAGGAGAGTAACTTGATTTGCTGTGTCTGTGTGTTTATATAGACACACACTGCTTACGAACACACACAAGGGTGGCTCCATAGAACTCTGCTTGAGAAAGGAGTCACCCTAAAACAGGATTTCAGGGCTAGTGCTCAGAAGACCAGCTGATTCTGAAGCAAACAAACTTTTCAACATCAAGAAGCAGCATTTATTGTAAGTGACTTAATTAGCATTTGGAATAGCGTAAAACCCTTTTGACTTTACAATCACTTTAAGGCCCGGTTCACACCTGGGCATTTTGTAGCGCGTTCCCACACTCTGCAAAACGCTCAAACACCGAAATCCCATGATTTCCTATGGGTATGGTTCCCACCTGGGCGTATTACAGGCCGTATGAACGCGCTACAAAATGTCCTACGCCCAAAGAAGTACAGGAGCTTCTTTGGGGCGTTTCTGTCGCGCGTTTCCATTGGGATTCAGCCAAGTAGCCCTCGGAAACGCGCGTATGTCGCATGTTTTTTTTTACCGCGAATCGCGGCAGAAACGTGCGACAAACGCGCATATTCGATATGCCTAGGTGTGAACCCAGCCTAAAGGAAGATGGCCATTCTCGCAAGGAAAGTGAAAGGAAAGTGCACATTTTAAACAAAGAGGTCAATTGGTTGGCAAGACTTGTGAAACCTCAAACCTTAAACCAACCTTAAATCCATCACAAAATGGCATGTTAAAGGAGAACTATGGGGTCAGTGTTTTTCCCCATAGTTCTCCTTGGGATAACGGGAGGACACAAACTAGCGTCCTCCCGTTACCCTAAGCTCAGTATACCGCGAGCTACAGCTCGCGGTATACTGAGACGCCGCACCTGGAGCGGATCCCGACTTAGATGATGGGATCCGCCCAGCTGCGTGAGTGACAGCTGGCTTTGCCTATCTAGAGGCAGAGCCAGCTGTACCCGCCCCCTCCCCCGTCCGTTCCGCCAGTCAGCTCTGGCAGATCGGAGCGGGGAGAGGGAATCCAGCCCCTCCCCCTGTCACGGCAGAGAGCTGTGACAGGTTTGAGAGGTGAGGGAACCCGGTAAGCTTTCTCTCACCTCCCGATCTACTGAGCCGACCTGTGACAGTCGCATTGTCACAGGTCGGCTAGAACTATGAGGTGAGTGAAAATCACTCATGTCATAGTTCTCCTTTAACATGTCCTTTGCTGATGCACTTTGTACTACAAGGTGTCCCTCTTTGCGATCTCATAAAGTTGGGAGGTATGGTCTAGCGCAGGGGTAGGCAACCTTGACACTCCGGCTGTTGTGGAACTACAAGTCCCATGAGGCTTTGCAAGGCACTGACAGCCACAGACATGACTCCCAGAGGCAGATGCAAGTTGGGATTTGTAGTTTTGGCAAAGCTGGAGTGCCGAGGTTACCTGCCCCTGGTCTAGCAATTGTATTCCTGCCCTGACACCCAGTCCCACGGGTCTCTGATAGAGAGCACAAGTGGCCACTTCAGCTCATATTGCCTAGATATGGTCTACCCTTAACCATATGGTCCACTGGTCACCATAATGACTAAGGCAGGGTTAGGTAACGTCGGCACTTCATCTGTTGTGGTACTACAGATAACAAGAGGCATTGGAAGACTGACAGCCACAGGCATGACTCCCAGAGGCCTGACGGGATTTGTAGTTTCACCACAGCTGGAGTGCAGAGATTGCCTACCACTAGACTAAGGAATTGCAGATACTGAGCCTTTACGAATGCCACCCCGAAACAGCTATTTTCCACACAATGACCAGATGACAACTTGACTCTTGTAGTGGAATGGCCATAGCAGCCATTTATTAAGGATCAACAAAATGAAAAATAGACAAAAAACACATTATATATAGTAAAACCAGAACAACAAAAATAACTGACCTCTTTACAGGTCTAAGGTCTTAGAAGGCCTATTTTATGATCAAACCAACTGTATTTGCCCCAAATATCGAGGCCCCCAGATGTCACTGCACAACCTTGGGGACCAAAGTACGCCAGCTATAGCCTAATACCCACTACCATGATAGCAACATAACCTATTTTGGGAATTGACACCCATAACTGAGATGTGCCCAACCCATAATTTTCCAAATTTTACCAGCAAGCACTGTCTTGGAAACCCGAGACCCTTGACCAGCTGCTATGACAGTCAAAATAGCAGAAAAATTAGCATCTGTTTTACCAAACTGATAAAAAGAAACAAAAAAACAAGTTTGGAGGGAGAAAAATATGGATTAAGGGAGCAAAAAAAACTGGTACAGCACTGGTAAAGCTCCAACCAATCAGCAGACAAGACCTCCCACTGCCCTGCTTGCCACGAGCCGACCCAGCGTAACGCCACCATTTCTATAAGATAAGTGCCTTTCTGTAAGAGACTTACCTGCAAACTGGTCCCTGCTCAAAGACGTGTGCTCACATGTGCACGCAATCCTATACTAAAAGTTCTAGGCGAAGGCGCTTTGGCACATAGACATGCACGAAAGGGAACATACGCGCACACGCACATTAGCAGGCATGCTTTGTCTATTTATGTGGACAGAAGTCATGATCAAGTTACTGAGTGGTAATCAGCTTGTCCCAGTATGCCCTGCTTTCTGTTCCTGCGTTCTTGATCCCATGTGTTTGAGCCGGGCTTGCGACCATTAACTTCACCTCCTCCTTTTGATTTGGTATCTTGACTTTCTGCTCTGTATGATCCTGGCTTACGATTCCTGAGCTTGCTCCTCATCTGCGATTCCACTTCCTGTGTATGACCCCAGCTTTGAACCTGACTTCGCTTCTGGTTTACCACTTGGTGCCTTGTCACACCTGTACTCTGAGTCACCTCATCCAGCCAGTGCTTCTCTGGCTCCACGCCTGTTATCTGATCCGAGAGATCCCGGTGTCATCCTGGTCCTGCAGACTTACCAGTTAGTCCAACACACTCAGGCGCCTCTACGAAACCTGGCCAGCCACCAGCACCGGTGCCTCCGCCTCCCTCCAAACTTACATCCCAGTCACCACCTCCGGAGGAGTGGGACGAGAGGTGAACGGGTAGCCCTCTTCTCAGTTGGGTCTCTATTCAGATACGTGATACTTCCCCCTCCTTATAGGTATAATTTCAAAGTCTATTTCCGCTTTCACAGCCAAATTCGGATAACTATGTTTATATTTGTTACATGTTCTCATTCACATAGCATACCTTGAAAAAGTGTAAAAATTGCTGCTTACATATTATTTTCTCTAAAGTGAATTTTCTTCTTAAATGCTTAGGAGGTGCGGAGTAAATGTTTACCATAATCAACCCTGACTGTACTGTGATGGAACATCTGTCAGTTGCAAGCTATATTTGAACACTGTCTGTCCTAACAAAGGGTTAAATACTTAGAAGCATTCTATGTTAATGAGAGGAAGCTCAGTCTGTCCCTGGTCTTTCTATGGGGACAGCCAGTTTCCTATCACTTTGAAATTGTACAGAGTAGCGTAGAGTCACAAAATCCCGCTGCAAAGGCCTACACAAAGACAACTAAAAAGATAAGAAATATTTTTTTTAAATTGTTTTAAGTTATGCATTATAAATAGTAACACATTCCAAATATGTAAAGAGGTTTCCTCAAATGTGACTGCAAATGTGGAAATACACATTCACCTTGCTACGAGTTTGCCAGCCCTAGTCACGTCTTCTTCTGACTTAGTTCCACTTTCGATTTCAGGCCTACCTAATTGTGGAAATCCGCCCTAAGAAAGGCCATGCACCTATCTCTGGATTGCATGTAGACAGGAAGTGGCTGCAGGAGATCAGCAGCACTGGACGAGGAAATGGGTGAAAACAAGTCTGTACAAAATGGCAACTGTTTATGGCATGCTATATGACCTATGTGACGTATTCAAAGTGTCAATAAAGTCACAAATGTTTTGCTCCCCCACAATGCTGCTTTCAGGACTTACCCTAAATAATGCCTCTTGACCCGATCATCTTCTTCCTTGCACTCATATTCAGCAATCCCTCCAGCGCTGGTGCCGATCCCTGATCCAGCGCAGACTCCTCGGGTTCCACGGTGTCTGTCCGATGTGCGCGTACAGTCACTTACACTGTGTCTCTCCTCTTCTCCCCGCCGAAGATCTCTACTGCGCATGCGCCCGCCCCATCACCCTGCACGGCTGCTCGAGAAGCTTCAGATCTTTAGACGGGAGCGAGCGGCGGAGACACAGGTAAGTTTTTACCTTTTTGGTAACTTTATAAAAAAATGTTTTGATGTTTTTGCATACAGTAATACCTCGGTTCACGAACGCTTCAGAAAGTTCGCCAAAATTTTGCTTCCGTTCACGAACTCCACATCGGGTGATGAACACGACCGCAACTATCTTCCACGCTCTGACAGGTGGTCGTGACTTCCTGTAGTTGAGATCGCGGTCACAGACAGACCTGTGCACACTTGCTGTGAAGCTTTTTTGTGTGATTTTACATTGAACCTTATGGGGAAATTTGATTCGGTTCGCGACCAATTCGATCCGCGACCAGAATCGCGGAACGCATTAAGTTCGCGAACCGAGGAACCACTGTATATCTACCGCTTGCTAGCAGTAGCTATATGCAATAAAAAAAAACCCAAGAGCTTAATTCATCTTTAAAATAAGTAAGACTACATTTGCACCTTGAATGACTAAGGTGTTGAATTAGCTTCTATCATCCTGTTTATGGCGCGCATATGACCTATGTGACGTACTTACAATAAATAAGACTACCTTTGCACCTTAAATGACTGGTGAGATATCGTCTATCGTCATTCAGTTCGGGTTTACATCTCCTTTAATTTTTTAGCCGATTTAGTGCTACTCCAGGAGAACAGAAGCATGGAACATTTTCACTGGATCAAACCTTTTACAGTGTAACCAAGTTCTAAAAACTAGTTACAACGACACACATCTCCAGGTCTGCACAGACAAGGCAACTGAAATACATAAATATTTGTGAATGTCATTATACATTCTTTAACCTGAGGCCCCATTCACACTTGCGTTTAGGGACGGAGAGTGAGTTCCTAAACGCAAGCGAGACTCAGCAGTGTTTACATCTGATCTATACAAAGCAATGATAGGCTGACAGCGCCCACAGCCGTTCGCATGTCTGACATGCAGAGATTACCTGCAGATGATTGCTCCTAGATGCAAACTTTTGGCGTCCAGGAGGTATCATCCGCAATCAATTGCTGCATCTCAGATTACATGTGAATGAGTGCTCGCATAAAAACCGCTGAGTCTAGTTGGATATTTTAGTTCGCCCCTAAACCAAGCAACTCCGGCTGTTGTGGAACTACAAGTCCCATGACTTATAAGACTGACAGTCACAGGCATGACTCCCAGTGACAGACATGTTGGGGTTTGTAGTTAAAACTCAGCTGGAGTGCCGGAGTTGCCTACCCCTGCTCTAAATGCAACTGTGAATGCGGCCTAAAAGTAACTGAAGCTGCCCTTTACAATTCATAGACAGAAGGGAACATTTTCCTAACTGGCTATGCGCCACATTTGTCTGCGGAGGGATAATCGCGGCCTCAAATGTAAATATTCGCAGTCCATTGGCCTTCGATCTATTTATAACGCCGACGATGATTGAGGTCAGTGGCGGTACGAGACAGGGCAGCTCAGTATCAATGACGTAGACTGAAAAACAAAGTCTGCAGTAAAAACATTTCCTGCACCTACTTGTTGCTGGTCGGGTCACACACAGTGTCTGAAGTCCTGACAAATGTATCAAACACTTCCTGCACGGCTTCCTATACTAAGGGAACCTGCCCAGGCTCTGGCAGCTGATTGGCCAGCTTGCCATGCACGGCCGACCCTCTGCTGCACATTGGCTGTTGCATCATCTGCATACAATGTTTTCCTGTTAACTCTTTTGCAATCGTCTCTGTGTTATGCAGAAAGTCTTGCGTAGAGCTGCACGGTCCTGACAGTGTTCGACAAGATATAATCGAAGGGAGTGATTGCAGTGAACTCAATGTGCACAATCATTGGTTAATACTAGCAAGTCTCCAGCACTCCGAAGATGCGTTTCACAGATTTATTATGAACACATAGGTGGTTGATTTACTAAAGGCAAATAGGCTGTTCACTTTTCACTTTGTGTGGGAGGTTTCACCTATGTATTGTGATAGTTTGGGGAATATAGCACAATGGTAAGCGTTAAGTGACCACTCCTGAAGCCGACTTTTAACATAAAAGGACAGTCTTTATTCATTAAAAGGTCAACAGTCCATGAACATCACAAAATAACTCTCTTCCTCAGTAGCATCAGTACCGTCCTCAGCAGCTTCCCTCAGCTCCAAGACTTCTGGTATTCACCCTCGCGGGTCACTGTCCCTCTCTGTCTCCCCGACATGGATCTCAGGGTCACCGACCCTCTGGACCTCTCCAGCCTTCCTGGCTGTCACCTGTGCTCACGCACGCAGCAGCGTCTGCCTGTAGCCGTGTGCCTAAAACACACCCACAACTCTCCCCTAAAGCACTGGGCTGGCTTCCTAATAAGGCTGCTCTCAGCCACCTGATCAGCTCAACCTGGCAACACCTGGCCCCAGGACTGGAGATCCCATCCAACTATAGTCTGGAAAACCTGGAAGGAATTGAACAGCCAGTTCCTCCTATCCAAAGGTATTCACATTGTGGAACCTCTCAGCCCCTCTGGCTGAGAGTCCTGGGCGCCAAAGTTGCCATACTACACCGTGGCATTGCCATGCACTGCCACAGTATATATGAGATGAAGATCTGCTGACTTCATCATCCAATCATGTGCAAGCAAAAATATATTTTCAAGTTGTTGTTATTATTATTATTATTATTACAGGGATCCCAACCTGAAAAAAGTAATTTCAGGGAGATGATCTCATTTCAGGGAGGTGCCATCCCCCCCCCATCCAGGGGGGGGGGGGGGCCCCCCCCCCCCCCCCCCGGGGGGGGGGGGAGCACCCCCCTAAAATGATGTCAGATAGCAAAGAAGCTAATGCTTCCCATGCTATCTGCTGGGGGTTTTTTTTAGTATTCTGACACCTGCTGCCCTCAGAATAAAAAAAACAAACCCAGCATAGGAATGAATAGCTAGATTGCTATTGCCTATTTCACCCGCCCTCTGCTGCTGTCAATCAGCAGAGAGAGGACCTGATGGAGAACTTCAGGTCCACCTCTGCTGATTGACAGCAGCAGTGGGCGGGTGCAATAGCTAGTCTGCTATTGGCTTTTGCAAATTCAAATACCCAATAGCAATCTAGCTAATCATTCCTATGCTGTCTTTTTTGTTGTTTTTTTTTACTCTGACGGCGGCTCCGATATCAGAGAAAAAAAAAAACCAGACAGCAGGGAAAGGTTTACTAGATCGAGCAGAGTAAATGTTTCCAAAAGAAAATGTTTCTCTCCCGGACGGCCGGGAGCCGCTATCTAATAGCGGGAGACTCCCGGAACGTCCGGGAAAGATGGGATGTCTGTTATTATACAGGATTTATACAGCGCCAACAATTTGCACAGCGTTTTACAAAACTGAGGGAGACAATACAGTTAACAATACAATTTCAATACAGGAGGTCCCTGCTTATAAGAGCTTA
The DNA here is from genome assembly GCF_000935625.1 of Nanorana parkeri. Taxonomy (NCBI): domain Eukaryota; kingdom Metazoa; phylum Chordata; class Amphibia; order Anura; family Dicroglossidae; genus Nanorana; species Nanorana parkeri. Next base: position 26,300 of record NW_017308824.1, on the reverse strand, counting down.
CAATCTAGTAGGAGGGGCAAGTGATACAAAAGGTAATAACTGATCAGGATGATTTAATGGAAGAAGTGAAAGGACAGGTTTATCGAGGTGGGATAGGCTTCCCTAAAGAGATGAGTTTTCAAAGATCGCCTAAAGCTGGACAGAGTAGGAGATAAGCAGACAGATCGGGGTTGGGAGTGTTGGAAATGAGACAGCACATATATGATTGTATTACTTGTGTAATGATGTCTTTTGAGTTGTAGATGGCCCTGTAGTGCAATGTTATTCTCTATGCTTATGCATGTTTTCGAATGATACACAGGAAGTTCTCTCTGTATGCTGTATTCTGATATAATGTTCTTCTAAGCAAGTAAAACTTAGTTCAGCATTCCTCAAGATCTCAGTGCTTCATCTAAACACATAACCAACAGGAAGTTCCAGAGGGTGGGAGACACTCAGAAGAAATCCTGAAGGTGAGTATGGGGGGAGGTGACAAGAGAGCTAGAAAGCAGGAGGTCTTGAGAGAATGGTGTGGGTGATATTTTGAGATAAGGTTGGAGATGTAGTCGGGGGCAGAGTTGTAGATGGCTTTGTATGTTGTTATTAGTATTTTGAATTTTATTAGTTGGGGAAGTGGCAGAGAGAGGTGGCAGACAATGAACGGTTGTTAAGGTGGATGAGTCTGGCAGCAGCATTCATAATAGACTGAAGAGGGGATAGCCTGCTTTGTGGTAGGCCAACACGGAGGGAGTTACAGTAGTTGAGGCGAGATATTACAAGGGAGTGAATTAGAAGCTTTGTGGTTCCGTTTGTTAAAAAGGGGCGAATTTTAGAAATATTACGGAGGTTGAGTCGGCAAGATTTAGATAGTGATTGGATGTGGGGCTGCAAGGAGCTCAGAATCAAGGATTACACCAAGCATCCGGGCTTGATGGAAGGGGTTGATTGTGATGGAGAAGTCTGGGAAGGGGACCCGGAGAGAAGGAAATATTATAAGCTCAGTTTTGGATAGATTTAGCTTGAGGAAGTGGTGTGACATCCACGCTGATATGTGAGGGAGTAGTGGTATGTGAGGAGATAGAAGGGGTGAGCTGAGCAGTGGAGAGATAGATTTGGCTACCATCAGCATAAGATGGTATTGGAATGCATGGGAGAATAGAAGGGGCCCAAGGACAGAGCCTTGGGGGACCCCCATGGATAGAGGAAGAGGAGAGCAGGAAGTAGAGTTATAGGTGACACTGAATGTGCCCTGAGATAAGTAGGAGAGGAACCATGAGAATCCTGGTGGCCAAGGGATTAGAGTTTATTGAGGAGGAGGAGGAGGTGGTGTAGAGCAGTCTTGTTTATTCTATGTTAGTGTTCTTTGTATTTGTGTTTGTTTAAATTTTTTGTGTGTATGATTGTTATTTGTGTTGTTTAATTTTTTTAACAGTTCTGTGAAATAAAGGTAAAATAATAAAAGTAATGGAGGCCATTTCAGCAAAATTGAAACTTAATTTCACTCTTCCTCATCTTGGGCGTGTATTACAGTAGAAAAGAATGTATCTTCAATTTCCTCGAAGCTTTCTTTTGTGTTTTTTTTGTCCGTTTTTTCCTCAACATAATTTTAGGGAACTCTTACAAGGTTTCTGTTAATGATTTTCTAAGAAACTATAGGAGGTGGAAGGGGGACAAGCTCAACTGGTATTTGCTGTGGTAAATCATACAGACAGGCACACCCAGGAACAGTTCATGCTGGTTTTTCCTTCACTTTTATACAGCAAGGCAGCAAACAAACACAGTTTAAGTGCAGGAGGGCTTTGTACACTAAGTCCATAGCATACAACACACAAAACATATGTTTGCCCGAGCCACCAACTAAATTCAGGTCAGTTCCTGAATAACAGGTTGCCCCTTATAGGTTCCCCAAACAAACAGGCAGCACTTGTACCTTTTTAGCGTTCTGTCAGCACTCAGACTTTTCACCCAGCAGCAGAGGGAAAGCACTGAGCATCACTCAGCTCACATGTATAAAGTCCTATGGACAGCTGAGACTAATAAATAAGGTCTGTCTATCAGGTAAGATGTGGACCTAGGAGTGGAGGCTTTTTTTCCACTACAAACCTACATGCTGCAAGACCCAGAACAGGACTTAGGATTTTGAGAAAAAAAAAAGTTTGTTTTCTTCACATCAATCACAAACCATGGAGTCCCTCACCATGTGTAGGTGAGAAACCCAGGTGACACATATGCCCTGTCCACAATCCTGCCAGCCAGTCCCTCACAGAGCTTACTAGCTTTGGTAAGGAGGGTGATCTCACTAATTTGTTAATAGGAGAACAGAGTGTATCTAATACTAGAGCCCAGAATTGCAATTGTTTTGACCCTTCTACCACTCTGCTGTTCAGCGCTATGTATCAGTAGGGTACCCCCGCACTGCTCGCGCTCATTTTATCTAGGGGGCTCAAATAAAGCTGTGTTACTCAGATGATCCTCTGTCCTGCCAACTCCCTCTGGGTTTCTAGACTGTTCACCGCAGCCTCTTCTTCCCTGGGCTCTGGTAGTCTAAGGACTGTGGCATCCTCATGTCTTATGTGGGTCCATTGACCTGCATTATATGTGAGGACATCAAGGGAGGTTCTATAGCTGGAGCAGAGAGGTGAGTCCGGACCACCGTGGGACGAGAATCAGGTGAGTAATACACCTTTATTTGATCCCCCTTGCCAAAACAAGCCCTTACCCTTGCAGTGGGGCTACCCCCTGCACTGCAAGGGCTAAGGGCTTGTTTTGGCAAGGGAGCTGCAGCATTCTCTTTCACAGGAGTTCTTTTTTAAGTGCAAAGTGCATGGACCCAATCTGCATCACAAATTTGGATGCTGAGCCTCATTCTGAAAGTGGTACTTTCAGTAATTGTACAAGTCCGCAGAAATAAATTCCTGACATCACAATATAACTGTGAAATTAAAAAAAAAGCTTAATCTTTTATCAATAAAAGCAGTCCATAAGCTTCAGTCCTGTGACTAGGCTGAGTTGATGCCATCAGTCTGCTGCAGGCAAGAGAAAGCATTTCCTCAGTCTCCTCCTCTCTCCCACCTACAGCGCTGGTAACTTTGTGGCAAGGTGAGAGACTGCAACAGTGGCTGATCGGCATCAGACATTTGTGGACACAACCAAGAACTGCACAGACGCCAGGATTTATGTTTTTGTCATCTCTTATCCAGTATCTTAGTCCAGGAAGTAGATGCCGACCCTGAAAGATGCCTGAACAAAGCTGTAGTGGAAAAAAAAGTAGATGAACGGATAGTCAAGGGGAGTACAGTAAGCTCTGTGAGAAATGTTACACGTACACATTACTTATCACGCACGCACTTCACATGTGCTTCACAGGAAATAGTATATCTGATACTAGGTCCACTTTAATATTGATGGCTGCAAGTTGGGTTTCAAGATGGCACACAAAGTTTGTCTCCTCTTCTCCCTCTGCAAAGGAAACTCTGCCAATGTGATACCTCTATTCCCACTGCACTGCAGAACAGAAGGGACTATGTGGGAAAATGTATATACCAGGAGCCAGACAATATAGGAAGGGTTACATGTTGGCATCCATAGCTTGGCTGTATGAGGACCTGGTCCCAGCACTGTGTGGGCTGCCATTGCTGAACTCCTTCTGAAAATGCTATTGCCTTATGTAGCGAGATGTAGGTTCTTCCACCCTTCCCATTGATGACCTGCCCTAACTGAGCCTGAAACACTCCAACACACTAGTTGTTAGGTTCACGGTGTGGGCCCGAGATGATGAGGAGTACCTCCCTTGCAACCCTGTCTGATGAGCACTGGGCTGAAAACAGTGTGTGTCAGGCAGGGGGTGCACGTGTGCCGGATCAGGATACCAGGTATCGGCAGTAGGTGAAGTGCAGGCAAAGCAGGCAGCCGTGCAGGATACTGGAGATCAATAGAGAAGTCAGACAAGCCGGGTCGGTAACAGGCGGGCGACAGGGTACAATGCAGGATCCAATGGAGAGTCGAGAGGCAAGCCGGGTCAGTAATATGTAGGCAACAAGGTACAGAAGGGTGATCCAGAGGGAACGTCAGGGAGGAAGCCGGTTCACAAGGTTTACACAGGAGCAGGATCAACAGATGACTGGTGCTGGCTGATAATCACACAGCAATGATTCTCAGTCCTGTGGGGCTTTAAATAGGCTGAGGGCGTATATTGCGCGTGCGCCGCCGTGATGACGTCACCCGCGCACGCCAGTGCAAAGACGTCACGCCGTGCGGGGCGGATCCTGCCGGGTTACAGGGTGCCTGCGCGGCCTATCGATGCTGCCGGGATGTCTCCTCCGTGTGCGTCTTCGCACCGCGGCTTGGACTGGAACACCGTACGTCCTTCGGACCGGAACCCGACACGGAGCCACTCGGACCGGAACCCGACACTAGTAGTGTTAAATTATAACTGAAAGCCAGTTTTAGATAGAGTAAGAGAGGGTTGCAACCACTGTCATCTTTTTTTTGCCATCTGTGTCTTATAATGGGAGATATACCTTCATTTCCTGTCCGATAGACACAACAGGAAGTGAAGGAAAACCGTGGGAGTCAGAAGGGTCACCAGAACTAGTGCCCCCACTGGAAGATTTCCCATCTATCCCCGTTCTGATGACAACCCAAAATTTGGGGATTTTCTTTCCCTTTCAGTTTCAGTGATAACGGTCATCAGAACGAATAGAGAGGGTGTCACAATCTGGATCAGGCTCGGAGTCCAGTAGCTGAAATAGCAGGCAAAATCGTAGTCAAACAGGCCGAGTTCGGTACACAAACAGATGGTAGTAGTATAGGAGCAGGCAGAAGCGTAGTCAGAGATCAAGCCGAGGTCAGTAGACAAAGGTATCGGGTATGAAGCGGAAGACGATGAGAGTAGTCGGTGAATCAGCAGCCAAAGGTCGGGACATGTAACCCCACTGCCAGCTACAGCAGAGGCCCTGGGTTTAGATCCGGTTCCTAACAGGGGGACAAACAGCAATAGAAACCTGACAGGTTTCCATGCCATCCAAAACTTAGAGAAAAAAAAAGTTCTGGCATCAGTTGCACTTTATAAAGGCCATGCATTGAACATTTACTTCAAACAATAGAAACAATAACAGGGTTAAAATCTGATACTTTGCACTGGCTCAGCAATATCAGTACAAAATAAGTGACAATACAATGACCATATAACTATAAAAGGGAACTCTGTAGGAGGCAACAGTCAGTATGGACTATCTACTGCTTTCAAATACCTAGACCACTGGCCAGTGGAAAACAGATATAAAGCCTGCAGGCGGTGGGGTCCTTAACTCTTGCAGGAGTGTTCACTCTCAAAGGGACAGAATTTGTAGTCCTCAGTAATGCAGTGGGCACAGCAGTCTCCTTAAACGCGCTGTAAAACGCCCAGGTGTGAACCAGGCCTAACTCTCTCTCTCCTAGCACAATAAAGCAGCCCTGTTCTCTCTGCTCTGCGGGCTCCTGGTCCTCTCTCTCCTGAAATATATGCTCCCCCTTCCTGCTTGCAGCAATGGACAGGGCTAAATTCCAACCTACTGCAAAATGGCCGCCGCTCCTCCTATATTGAGGGCACTCCCTTCACTGACCTGGAACCTCCTGCTTGTGCATTCCCTCCTCCCTTCCCCTCGTAAGACCAGGGAAGGAGGGCTGAAGGGGCTGCCAGCCGGGCTACACTTAGCTTTTATGTTGATACTCTGGTTTCAGAATCACTGACCCAGAACATGTATAGAACAACATAAGACAGCCTGATATTCATAGAAGTATAAACATTTGAAGATCACTCACTGGTAGCCTACAAGTTTATTTAAGCTGGAACTGAAACCAAAACGTGTTTTCTTTTAGATAGCTGTCCATCAAAGACCAGAAAAGGAGAGTTGAAGGGGTTGCCAGCCGGGCTACACTTAGCTTTTATGTTGATACCCTGGTTTCAATACTTTCTGAATCACTGACCCAGAGCAAGTATACAGCAAGTGAAGAAAGCCTTATCTACATAGAAGTGTAAGCATCTGAATATCACTGTGACGATACCGAGCACAGGTGTCCCAACACCACGTGCAGGTAACTATACAGGTGAATCGAATATGTGACCACGCTGCAGATACCACAACAATCTTTGTGAATGATAGTTTAATAGATATAGCAAACCACATAAACACAGGCAATCCCACCACGACCCGCAAGACACATATAAGAGCCACACTATATACAACCGACAAATCACCCACAGAAAATAACAGGGCTGGTCATAACCTGGGGAGCAGGGTAACGAGAGGAGGGCTGGGAGCCACAGATCGGGAGGGTAAGGGTCAGGAGTCAGGGTTCAAGGCAAAAACAGGATACTGGTTACAGGTGCTTGGTTTACAGGAAACAGGATATGGCAACAATACTGGGGCACATGCCTCACTGCAAAGAGGTTAAATACCCTCCCAGATCAGCACCAGGTGGTGATTAATTCCTGGGAGACACCTGCAGGTGAGCACTGGAACTGCAGGATCAGGTTCCAGCTCCACAGTGCCACCCAGAGGTGCTCTGTCCCTGACAATCACTCAGTGGCAGCCTACGCGTTTCTTTAAGCTGGAACTGAAACCAAAACTATTTCTTCTTTTGGATAGCTGTCTATCAAAGACCAGGAAAGGAGAGCGGAAGGGGCTACACTTAGCTTTTATGTGATACTCTGATTTGAATACTTTCAGAATCACTGACCAAGAACAAGAAAATCCCAAATTATGGGTTGTCATTAGAACAGGAATAGATGAGAAAGCTTCCAATGTGGACACTAGTTCTAGTGAGCCTGCTGATCACCAGGGATTTCCCTCTCTTTGGAGGGATTTGCCCTCACTTCCTTGACTTCACTTCAAGCCTAGCAGACAGGGTCTGTCTGACTAAAAGGAATAGACTTTTGCCGTTTTATATGAAATACCCCCGGCCCAACCGGTAATCATGTGACCTTTAACTAGGCTTTAGCTCACTAGGGCTTGAGATCAGAGGTCATTGTTTTTCATGATAAAAAAGATATATGATTTTACTTGATAAGGCGATGTTATTGGGTAACAAAACCCATTTGTTTTCTGTGATCTGCAAATTATATTGATGTCATATTTTACACCAGCCGACCAGACCTTTAAGTTGTCACACAAAGTTGACTTTGTCAGCTGGAAATTCCAGAAGAATTCCCCTCTTCAGTCCTCGCCAAACCAGCTGAGTCTGCGTGCCAAACAAACAGGAAATGTGTCTTGAAAGTGAAAAGTATATTTATACTCTTCAGAAAAATGATTTGTTCTTCATGTTTTTATTCAACCAAAGCTTTAATTCTATTTTATTTTAGTAAGCGGACATTATGAGATCGATAATAAACGCTTACCTGAATACAGGGGCGTAACTGGAATCATGGGGACCCAGGGTTGCCACCTGTCCAGGATTCACCCGGCCAGTCCGGGTTTTGAATGCTGTGTTCGGGTTTCATGGCAGCAGAAACCCGGACACAAGATGTCAGGCAGACAGGGGCAACCAAAATTAAGATAGTGGCTACTGGCCCCCCACTGAGAAAAGTCTTGACTGTGATATTTACATATGAATGGGTTGAACTATTTACATATGAATAAGCCGCAACTTATTCTCCCCCCAAAAAATGTCCGTCCATTGCTAGAGTGTTCGGGTTGCGCTGGAAGAAAAGGTGGCAAACCTATGGGGACCCCATAGCAGAACTTTGGGGCTTCCTCGCTAACTGTCAACTGTGACAATAAGTGTCATTGATCTTAACACAAAGTATGTATCACGGACAGGCAGCAGGACAGCTGTCAGCATAGTCAGTACATTACTACGGAGTAGGGTTGCCACCTGTCCAGGATTCACCCAGACAGTCCGGGTTTTGAATGCTGTGTTCCGGTTTCATGGCAGCTGAAACCCGGACACAAGATGTCAGGCAGACAGGGGCAACCAATATTAAGATAGGGCCTACCGGCCCCCCACTAAAAATAGTCTCGACTGTGATATGTGCATATGAATGGGTGGCGCTATTTACAAATGAATAAGTCGCGACTCATTCTCCCTCAAGAAATTCCGTGCGTCGCTCGAGTGTTCGGGTTTTGCTGGAAGAAAAGGTGGCAACCCTACTACGGAGCAATGCTGGGGGTTAAAGTAGCACTAATAATAATAACCATCATCATATTTTATATTATGATACAATGATGAATGCTCTTGCACACACGTACTCTTCATCCCTGATACAAACTTCTTTGAACTCTAGTTTCATTAAACTTTTTTTTAGAACTATTAACCTTTAGCCCTCCTACGGGGCCCATTCACACCACATCCAGATTACCTCCAGAGCAGACCAGACGGTTTCCGGAGCCAAAATGCATCCCAGTGTACCCCTATGCTATTTCTGGCCTCTGTTCTCACCAGCCCAGTCTGGTCCAGACCAGACCAGAAATATACTGCTTGCCCTATTTTGTCTGGTCTGGAATGCACTGGAACGCATCAAAAACGCATGGAACGTACCTGTAAGACCATTGTAAGCTAAGAAATGACAAAAAAATCCAGTCGCGGCAAAATCGCAATGCACTATGTTCCCGATCTGGTCCGGAAAATGGTGTGAACCCAGCAAAAGGGTTTTAACATAGGTGACACTCTGGGATTTGTGACTACATTAGCTATACAGGGTTGATTTAAAGGGTATTTAAACTGTGTGAACCAGGCCTAAAGATTGAGGCCGGAGCAGCAGTGCTGCAAGAGAGACAGATGTCGGTGAGCCTTATCTGTTATATGCTACTGCAAGCTATTTATGTTGGATTTCGTGTTATCTACCGTTTTGAAAGCAAATAAACTGCATCTTACTTGCACCTCCGGTCTACAGTGGAGTGTCCTTGTTACACCTTGGATATTTTTGTTTATACAGTATCTACTGATAGCAAGCAATAGATATGCAGAAACATAACAAAAAAACAAAAAACAGGTTTAAACCATTAGAAACCATTGAAGTATGAAAAAATAAATTCATTTTAAAATGCTAAAACATTTGATGAACAACCTCAGGATCGCCCGCCGTCAAAAAACGTCCTGTCCTGAAGCAGTTATACCAAGAACACCGCTGCTGCAGCCATGTTCTTGGTATCGTTTTAAGCAGCGGGCGATTGCTGTTCAGATACAAGCAATATGGTGGGTATACAGCCACCGGACTGCTTCTATGGTGCGGCGGAATGTGTGCCCACACCGATTGGAGGGAGATCAGTAAGCTTCTAGCCGCTGATCTCTCCTCCGATCACTGGACTCGGAAGTGATGTGTATTACATCACCTCCAGTGTCACTGCACATTATCTGGGTCTTAGAGCCAGCAGAAGAAGCTGGTGAAGCAGATCTGTGCTTCATCAGCTTCTTTGGGGTCCCTAGATGACATTAGAGGTCTGACAGATCCCTGATGTCTCCAAAAAAAGGAGGACCTGTCACATCATATTTACTATTACATAGGGGTCTTGTTAGCCCCCTATGTGATAGCAATAAAGTTAAGTGTAGAGAAAAAAAAGTCACATTCAACATTTTTTTTCAAAGTCCCCTGGCCCCCACGTTCACGCACCTATAAGTACAAACATGCATCGTGTGCGCCTACGTGCAAAAAAGAAAATTGCGTCACACCTGTTACATATCGCCGCGAACGTAAGAGTGTAACCATCAATCACTGTTAACACTAAACTGATGTGCGGTAAACGCTTTTAAAGCGTCGCCTATGGGAAATGTTGGGTATCGTAGTTTTTTTTTGCGGGTTGACGTGTTACATAGTTACATAGTATTTGAGGTTGAATAAAGACATTAGTCCATCAAGTCCAACCTATTAGGTATTTTCTAGGTATATAATAAGGTTAGCTATTTACCCGACGTGACCCCGTCTTTTATATTTTACCAAAAAATTGGGTATTATATTCTGTTTCTGTGCACTAAATTTTGTTTTAGTGTATTTTATCCTAAAAATACTGGTTTGATAAACATTTGCGCAAAAAAATTGCAACTAGCATTTTATTATTCTACACTGCCTCTGCTTTCATAAAATGTATCATTGTTTGGGGGTTTTAAGCTGCTTTCTAGCCAAAAATTGTGCAAATATTAATCAATTGCTCCAGAACAGCAATTAGTAAAAAATGTTATGTGTAAAATAACCACAAAATACTTTTTCCACATTGCTGTCCACGTGTCTGTGTATATTTAAAAAATCTGGAGCAGGGTGTTTATGAAAACAGTGTACAAAACGAAAAAAAAAAAAGAGTTATATCCCCATATAAAAACAAGGTAATAAAGTATTTTGATAGATGAATAAGTTACAGAGTTCTATAGCCCGGGGATGTAGGCTTTGATGACTTCTAGTACTGTAAAGCACAGGTATTTATTGCATTTTTTAAAATAAATTTTTCAAAGAATATGAATAGACATTTTATTGACTTTTGCACATTGAAACAAGTATTTGCTGACACAAAACAGTAGAGGAAATAAGTGGAAGATGTTTCCAGGAACACACCCTAAATACCTGGGAGATCTCCCTGGAGGCCGCAGGCGGTTGGCAACTGTGTATTTGTTGGCTAAAATACTGTGTTTGAAGCGCAATCTTTAGAAACAGGTTGGGTATCCTTGTTACAGTATCTTCTGTGATGTGATGAAGAAAACTAAACGATCTGATAAAAGTGATTGCACTCTGCCTAAAATCCTCACGCCCCCATTTTACCAATTGCTTTAACACCCTTAAGACAGGTGCACACATTTCTCCTTCCTCCCTTTAAGCTACTATTTCCATGATCCCTAAGGTCTCAGAGGACGCCCAGGACCCTTGCCAATTTCTCGCTATCTCCCTTCTAAATATTGACATAAAGATCTTAGGCAAACTACTGAGCACCCGTATTAATGCTTTCCTCAAGGCCCTGATTCAAAGGAGCAGGTGGGATTTGTTCCTGATCGCCAGGCCAGCGATAACAACAGGAGGGTGATACACCTCATCAACTTGCTGTCCCACAGGGGGGGTCCCTGGATTCCTTCTGTCCCTGGATAATTATAAAGCATTTGATTCCCTTCTTGGGACTGTCTTCATTAGGTCCTGAAGGAGTGGGGATTCGGGGACTCCCTGATAGCGTGGTTTGCGTCTCTTTACACGACTCCTGCTATGGTCCAATATGCTGGTTTCCAGTCCTCTTTCTTTCCTATGTTTAGAGGGACCAGGCAGGGATGTCCATTGTCTCCAGTTGTTTCCATCCTTGTGCTGGAGCTGCTGGCAATGGCGATCAGGAATAACCCAGACATCACAGGGGTGCCTATTGCAGGTCATCAGTATAAAATCTATTTGTGGACGACACACTTCTCACTCTCTTGAACCCCCTAATTACTTTGCCATATCTGGATCGGGTCTTGCACCATTTTGCCCTCATTTCTGGTCTCACGATCAATCCAGACAAATCTGTGGCTATAAATGTTTCGCTGTCTCCGGCTATGTTGGCTCAGGTACGTTCCAATTTCCACTTTCATTGGGCTTCTGCTTCGCTACCACATTTGGGAATCCAACTTACCCCCTCCTACTCCTCACTCTTCTCGACAAATTACTATCCCGTGTTACGTCACTTCTCCTCTCTCCCTAAATATTGCGACTTCTCGACTCTTTCCTGGATTGGCAGAGTTAACATTATTAAACTGTTGTTTCTCCCAAAACTCCTTTATTACTTCCATGTTCTGCCGGTCCAAGTCCCTCAATTTTTTCTCTGCATGCTCCAGAATCGGGTCCTGCATTACATTTGGGGGAACAAGAGGCCTTGTGTCCCCCGTTCGGCACCTAATGCCCATAGACTTCAAATAGACTTAGGGGTACCTCACTTAGACAAATATTATCGAACTGCCCAAATAGCTCAACTCTCACTTCATCACATCACACAGGACATCCCTCTGTGGATTTTCTTGGAGATCCTCCATTATGATCCAATCCCAATTTCTTGGCTTTTATGGCTCCCTCGTTCTGTCCGTCCACCATCATTAGGCCCCTGGATTTGCCATAGCTTGAACATTTGGGACTCTGTGTGTTCCACACACAAACTCAAATGACAGTTTCTCCCCTTACTGCCAATTACGCATAACCCTCTGTTTCCAACGGGAAAGGATCATCCCGAATCCTTTAACTGGTAGACCACCCATAATTTTTTCGCATGCCCATCACTTTCTTTCTTCTCAGAGGTTTCCAGAATGGTCCTCGCTGAGGGAATGTACGGATGTGCCCCCCTGCAGAACCCTTACACTACCTATGGCTCAGTCATTGGATTGCTTCCCTTGTTGGGGGTTTCGACTTTCCATACACCAAGTCGCCGTTTGAACATGTTTGCCCATATTCCCCAGGTGCCCCTGGTCCTATCTCTATGTTGTACTCGCTTCTTAACTCCACTCCCACTTCCCCCACCTTGTCATATGTGGATGGTTGGAACAGGGATTGGTCTTCTTTGTCTGTCACTCTGGAGGAGGACTGGAGGGAGATCTGATCCCGTAAAGCTAAATACTCCTTTAATACCTCCATTTTGGAGTCTGCTTATAAAGTTCTCATGCGGTGGTACTGGGTTACTTTGTGAATAGCTAAGGCGATCCCATCATATAGTAATTGATGATTCCAGTGATGAACTCGGTGATGTCATGTTTGGTGGACGTGAACTAAACTCCTTTTGACCCAGGGTGTTTGGTCTTAGACAATCACTCTTTCATGTCACAGTCCGTAAGGAGCTCTCCTTCATCATAAAGTTCCCATGCTTTCATCCTGTCAACAGGCCTTACTCACTTATCTTTTTTTGGCTGCAAAGCAAAGTATTGCAAGAGTGTGGAAAACACCCAGGGTCCCATTTCATATAGTGTGGCTTCGTATGAATACAATGTTAATTAATGAAAAGATGACGAACATACGCCCTTCCAACCGTAAATTAAAGCAGGCTTTAGCATGACCCACCCTCAGGCTTTCATATCAGCAATGGGGGTGATAGGGACCCCAGATCCTTTTCTCTGACTTTCTCTTCCACTGACCTCTACTGTAATCCAGGATGTGGCTCATGGACTAGTAGTTTATTTTTTCCATGTCTTTATGACTGTTGTTTCCTGCGTCATGCTATGTTAATGACCCCTGCGTGGGCGGTTCCATTTGTTCCATCAATAAAATGTAGGGATGCACCGATACCGATGCTAGTAATGCTCCCAATGCCTATCCCGATGCCGGAACTTCCGGTATCAAACAGCCAGTTGGCAAGTCATTACCCACCCTCCGGCTTCCTGATTGGCCAGCATGACATCTCCATGCTTCCTCATCACCTGGTGACGAGGGAGCATGGAGACGGCTTCCCGGCTAATCGGGAAGCGAGTCATTACACGCCTCCCGGCTTCCTTAATGGGACAGAAAAAAATGGGAAAGAAAGGGTTTTGTAGAGGTATAAAACCCATGCATAAATAAAATATATCAAAATGTATTATTCATATAAATAAATACAATACAATTGGTTCTAGTTGTTGCATTTAGCAACACTAATCATAAGTAACACTATCCATGATTACAAACATTTCATGGATGCAATATCCAAATTCTTATCTCTTCACTGGCCCCCGTGCCATGATTTGACAATGTTGCCTGACCCACAGTAGACCACTGATGTTTCCTCCCAGTACAAACATTTCCATTTAAGTATGCCTACTCAATGGGCCTGTACTATCATGCTATTGGCACAGGGGTATTATATGACACATTTGCACCCTACGGCCTCATTCACACACAACACAAGCAAAATTGTATATTGCGTATATACGAGCATCTATGCGCTATATATGAGCGTCTATGCGTATATGCGTGCACTATATGCAATCCCAGAATGCATCACTCGTAATGGAATTTTTTATGTGCTGTACGCATGTACGCGCGTATATGTGCGTAAATACGCTGCACGGACGCATCTCTGTTCCATTCTGTTTTTGCGCATATATGCTACGCAAATATACGGCTCCATACGCGGCTGTGTGTATGGAGCCATGTATTTGCATATGTTGCATATGGTACAATACGCGCGTATATGCGCGGCAGTGTGAATGAGGCCTAAATGTTGACTGAGTACTATGCTCTATTGTGCACTGTGCAGCAGCAGTTATGTTTGCTTTTTCTTATTGTTCTCCTCATGGCGTATAAACCTTGCTGTTGCCAACTTTGAAAAATTAAATTAAAATATTGAGAAAGAAAAACCGGTATCAGTGCATCCCCAAATTTATTGTATGAAAAAAAAAAATGCACACTTAAAAGATTGCACTCCAAACCTACTGAGTGAGTACATAATGATTCCCATCTACTACAAACAGCTGCAGAGCTGTTGATGAGCTGCTGCCACCTACTGGCCAAATGTGAATATACAACTAAAAGACCAGTAAATCTTTTACTTCCTCTGGATCAAGTTTTTGCCCCCCCTAAAATCAGTTTATTTTGTTAGGTTTATTAGACATACATTTTTAGCCTTTATTAGCCCAAGAAATTGTTGAGCCCTCCTATTTATAGAAACAACAACGTGCCACGCATTAGGAATCGCCACTCATGCTGGAGTAAGAGCAATCATTCTAGGACCACCATTCACTGTAATTCTAAACTGATGACGTGCAAAATGCTTTTAAATCATCCCTTCAGGATTTTGGTTCCCGTCCTTTTTTGCCGGGTACGCGCAGTTTTGAGGTTTGACATGTTCAGTATCACAATGTCACAACCTCTTCTTTTATATTTCACCACAATATTAGGTATTATATTGTGTTTGTGTGCACTACAATGAACGTGAGTGCTGCTTACTGCATGTTTATAGACAGACATTTGTTTTTAATCCTGAACTCCAGGATAGGCAAATACAAGAGTCCTGTGTATTCTTCCTGGAATCTTGGTGAAGTTCTGTATTTCTTCCAGATCTGTGCAGAAATCCAGGAACTTCCTATAATAAAGACCAGTCACTGCTGCTCTCTCTCCTTGTGCAGGGTGACTGGTCTTGTCTCCGCCCCCTCCTGTAATAAAGACCGGTCACCAATGCTCTCTCTCCCTGTGCAGGGTGACTGGTCTTGTCTCCGCCCCCTCCTCTAATAAAGACCAGTCACTGCTGCTCTCTCTCCTTGTGCAGGGTGACTGGTCTTGTCTCCGCCCCCTCATGTAATAAAGACCGGTCACCAATGCTCTCTCTCCCTGTGCAGGGTGACTGGTCTTGTCTCCGCCCCCTCCTATAATAAAGACCGGTCACTGCTGCTCTCTCTCCTTGTGCAGGGTGACTGGTCTTGTCTCCGCCCCCTCCTGTAATAAAGACCGGTCACCAATGCTCTCTCTCCCTGTGCAGGGTGACTGGTCTTGTCTCCGCCCCCTCCTCTAATAAAGACCGGTCACTGCTGCTCTCTCTCCTTGTGCAGGGCGACTGGTCGTGTCTCCGCCCCCTCCTGTAATAAACACGGGTTACCGATGCTCTCTCCCCTTGTGCAGAGTGACCGGTCTTGTCTTCACCCCTTCTGTAGCTTTCTACAGGCAGCCGGTGGAGCTTGCAAAGCTCTGCTCTCTGCACTAGACATGTGCGATTTGTTTCGTTCAAAATACAAATTCTGAGGAATTTTCCGACATTCGGACACATCCGAATTTCTGAATCCCAATGCATCCGAATGTGTCCGGTTTAATGCATCTGTTTAATGCATATTTTCATTATGGCAACATGGGAGCCATATACAGTATAGACAATACAAAAGCCGAGGCTCCTAGACCCGAATTGCATTCGGGATCCGAATTTCCAAATTGCATTCAAGAGCTCCAGAATGCTATTTATGTATATGGCTCCCAGACCCAAATGGCATTCAGGCGCTCCCGAATGCAATTCGGAAATTCGCAAACCAAATGCCATTCGGGTCTGGGAGCCATATACATATATTACTAAAGATGAGGCTCCCAGACCCGAATGGCATTCTGGAGATCCCAAATGCAATTGGGAAATTCGGATCCTGAATGCTATTCGGGTCTGGGAGCCTTAGACCCTGTTCACATTGAGCGATTTATAGCGCGGTAATTCCCGCGATATCGCGGCAATTTACATCGCGATATCGCTCTCCAATGCTTCTCAATGGGGCAAAGGGTCCTGCTGTCGCGGGTCGTGTGTCGCTACAGCAGGACCCTTTCTGGAACGGCTTTAGCCGCGATTCAAGCTTGCTCAATGCAAGCATTTGCGCGATATCGTGCAAAATGCAAATCGTGCGACAAACGCGCGATTTACGAACCGCTCAATGTGAACGGGCTCTCAGCTTTAGTATCAATATCTGTATCTGGTTTTCTGTTTTACTTGCAACGAATATTCATAAACTCATCCGAAACTAACGAAATTCGGATTTCGTCTGAATCCGAAACCCGAACTGAATTGAATTTCGGATCCAAATTCCGAAATATTCCGCAGCTTACATGTCTACTCTGCGCAGGCTATGTACAGCACAGTGATGATGTCACCATTACTTATAGGACATCATCTCTGGGTTTACAGAGGCATTTGGTGCATTTATATCCGTTGTGGCTGCTGAGGGATGTATATAGAATAAGGATTTTGTGCCCCGAGTTCAGCTTTAATCTTTCATGTTCCTGTCTCTGTATAAGGGACGGGTTGCGGTGACTTGAACATTTCATCCACACATTTTTCTGTTGTGTGTCCTAAATCTGACTGGCCGCAGGGAATGGCCTCAGAGGTTTATTTCGGGCACAGGAAACATTTTCTCCCTGTGTGGTATTTTTCTTGGGAGGACTGTTGTAGACACACTCAGATTGTTTGTGTGTGGTTGAGGTGAGGCTGCGTGCCGTGTGTAGCTGACTGTCTATTGGCGTCTCTGCCCGCTGGGTACCACAGGAGCGGATTCATAAGGATTCAAGAAAACATTGTTGTTTTTTTTTAAAGGGAATGTATACTTTTATCTGGGATTTATAGATATGAATAAAAGAGATTAAAGTATATCTAAAGTCCAAACATTTATTTATGTATTTTGCATTAATATGATATTACAAGCTCCTCAGCTCCCGCTAGTGGCCATAATGTGGTATTACAAGCTCTTCACCTCCCACTAGTGGCCATAATGTAGTATTACAATTACCTCACCTCCATCTAGTGGCCATAATGTGGTATTACAAGGTCCTCACCTCCATCTAGTGCCCATAATGTGGTATTACAAGTTCCTCAGCTCCAGCTAGTGGCCATCATATGGTATTACAAGTTCCTCAGCTCCAGCTAGTGACCATCATGTGGCAAGCCTCTCAGCTCTGCCTAGTGGCCATCATATGCTATTACAAGCTCTTCAGCTCCAGCTAGTGGCCATAATGTGGTATTACAAGCCCATCAGCTCGGCCCAGTGGGCATCATATGCCATTACAAGCTCTTCATCTCCAACTAGTGGCCATATTGTGGTATTACACGCTCCTCAGTTCCATCTAGTGGCCAAAATATGGTATTACAAGTTCCTCAGCTGCAGCTAGTGACTGTAACTCAGTATTACAAGATTACATTAGAAAACACCTGTAAGAGATCAGTGCACATGCGCCAAGGGCGCGTCATCGCAAGAACGGGAATAGTTGCGCGCCAAGGGCGCTTCTTCGTGTCAACCCGCGCATGCGCAGACAAGTAGATTCAGCAAAGCGAGAGCGCGCCAAGGAGCCACACAGGAAGTGACCTATCCTTATCATTACTTCCTGTATATAAGCCCAGCATGGACACTGCCAAATTGCTGGATTATCTTCAGTCTCTCCTTGTTCCTGTGCTTTTGTGATATCCTGTTGGACTTGTTGTGACCCGGAATTATCTTGACTACTCTTGACTGCTGCCTGCCCTTGACCCCGGATTCGTGTATTGACCATTCTTCTGCTTTTTTTCGCACGTAGGCACACCCGACGCATATCTGCGTGTGTATGTGGGGGGCGGGAACTTACACATTTTTTTTTCTTTTTTAATTTTTTTATGCTTCTTTATTTTTTTGGGGATTCTTTAATTTTTGTATTTTTTTTTCTTTTTTTTTTTACACACAACTTTATTGCTATTACATGGGGGGCTAAGAAGCCCCCTATGTGATAGCCAATTTACATGACAGGTCCTCTTTATGGAGACATCAGGGGTCTCCAAGACCTCTGTCACCTAGGGACCCCCAGAGAAGCTGATGAAGCAGAGATCTGCTTCATCAGCTTCCGTAGCTGGAGAGTGACACTGAATGCAGGAAGTGATGCAATATACATCACTTCCTGCATTCGGGGACTGAGAGGAGATCAAAGGGAGTTAGTGTACTGAACTCCTTTTGATCTCCTGTCACAGAGCCGTGCCGGTTCCGGCCGCATCGGGCACAGCGGATCTCGGGACCGGCAACGGCAGTGACAGCTGCTAATACAAGCGATCGAGCGTCTCTAGACGCCCGATCGCTTGAATGTAAAGCTGCTCGTCGGGCTCCACCATCCTCTCGTCACAGACGAGCGGACGAGTGGATTTTTCAAGCCCTGTATATATCTATATATACATATAACAACTTTTGCAACAATACTTCTCTTCTGCCACAAGATGTCTTCAGTGTTCCAGGCCAGCATCATTCCTCCCACACTCACCGAGCCTTGGCTGTCATGGACATACCCCCAGGATGTGACTGGACAGTGAAGAGGAAGCACAGTGATGAGCTCATCTCGGTCTCCTCCAATCAGCACAATCTATGTCAGCACATGGTTCCTTGGGCTGCTTCTTACTCACCCAGTCAGAGCTCTGCTGTACAGGGACTGCAAGAGGCTGATACCAAGTGAAATTCAGGTATTTAAAAAAATACATTTAATGATGTAACATTAAATGAACTCCATTCACATGTGTCTTTATATCTGCCTAAGAAGAACAAGCACTTTCAGTTGGTTGGACAGAGCAAGAATCCTAGTAAAAAACGAACCTTCAGCCCGGCTCCCGAGTGCTTCACCTTGTCCAGAGTCGCACAAACTTTGCAGCAAAATTTCCAGCCATGTCCAGCTCCTGCTGCGCACTGCTCAGCCCATTCATTTCTATGGCAGGTCATGGTGGCCCCAGCCATTCAGAGGGGCACCATTATAGACTCCTGGATATGCTAGCTTCAGTTCTGCATGGATGAAGGCTGATCATCTTTCTGCACAAAAGACATTTTTGGTACATGTACATTTGCAAGATCCATTAAAACCTGAAACTGCATAAACCACAAATCATTAAACACAGCCGTGCTCGTCAGAAATAGTTGTCCTCCCCATAACAACATCCCATCCTGTTTCTTACGTATAATAGTGAGCACAAGCATCGGAATGTGTTGAGTAAGTGGTGCCTGCGCAGACCTCACGCCAAAGAATAGGTTACAGAGAAATTGTTGTTTATGGTGATAATTAATGTTTGAACTGAAATGATATATTTAAAGATATTTTATAATAAACGGCTGCTACAGCCATTTTATATCCAACCTGGTGTGGTCCATTATTTAAGGTGGGCATGGGTCATGGAGGGGTTAAGGGTTGTAGCCAGCAGTGGGTGGTTGGGTCATAGGACGGCTGTGCCTTACCCTGTCATGGGGGTGTCATCACCATGCTTCCTGTGTTCTAACCTGATCATATAAACAACACGGCCCTCTACAGTGTGAATTCTAATGTGTGTAAAGAGCACCTGTCATGAAAGGAACAAGGAGTCTGTTGTTGCCAAGCCCTCTTTCTGAAAACACTGTTTGCCTGGCTGTCATGTTGAGCCCCTGGCTTCAATATTATGAGTCACTGGCCTAAAACATGTAGACTGATAAGCTTTCCTGACCTGCTGACTAGTTGCAGGTCATATATTTAGGGCCCAGTCACACCATTCGCGTTCTGGTGCGGTTTGAGGGACTATATAAACAAAAAAAGAAAATCTTGGGGGAAAAAAACAGCTTTCCCAACATTATATAGTGAAATATTGCAAATAAATCATCTTTCTTCATACATTTTGGGCAATAATGTATTCTGCTACAATGTTTAAAAATGTTGAACCCTGCAAGACAATGACACATACACATGAGACAAAGCACATATACAATCAGTACCCACCTGGACCTGCTGCAGCTCTCTTCCAGAATCTCCCGATCTCTGTACCTCCAGCTCCAGGCTGCTAACTCCTGCACTCAGTCTCCACACAGGACGTTCCGCCAGCTCCCTCGCCGCGTTGCCTGCTGGGAATTGGAGTGACAGGCCACACCCTCTGCTACCGCGGTCCACCTTCAACTGTCCACAAGTGTCAAACACCGCAGGCGGCGGACAGCAGGAAGCTGCAGGCCCTCTTCTTCTCTCTGGGCCCCCCTCCAAACTGGCGGAACACCAGGGCCCGGTCACAAATGCGACCCTGGTAGTTCCGCCAATGCCCTCAGGGGTTTTTGCATATATCTAGTGCTAGCAAGCAGTAGATAGATGCAAAAACATTTTTTTTTTTTTTTAAATTACGAAAAAGGTTTGAACTTACCTTTATCTCCGTCGCACGCTCCCGTCCGAAGATCTGAAAACTCTTGGGCGGCTGCAAAGGATCATGGGACGGGCGCATGCGCAGTACAGATCTTTGGCCGGAGACAAGGAGAGACACAAGGTAAGTCAATGCAGGCAGCCCAGCAGCGTGCACCTGCACAGACTCCGTGGGACACAGAAGACACAGCAGTCAGCGCTGGATCAGAGGCCTGCACCAGCGCTGGAGGGACTCCAGAAAACTACAGGAAAGAAGAAGAAGATCAGATCAAGAGGCATCATTTAAGGTAAGTCCTTACACTAGCATTGGGGGGGGTATCAATTAATATCACTGTAAAACACAGAATTTGATGATGAATCTGCTTGTGTCACCGAGTAAAATAAAGCAGCACTTGCCACTAGGGGGAGCCGTATGCTGTAAAGAAAATGCAGATGACAACTTTTGTGCAATAAAATCACAAATCTTCTCACCGTCTATCATGGCAGTCAAAGTGCAAGACAATGCTGGAGATTGGGGCTAGAACCAGCAGAAAATTACAGTTTAACCAACTTAGTACCGAAATAATATTTTAATTTTTGCACACACATGCTAAAATCTGAATTTTCGGATAAAAAATGACTTTGAAGAACTTTTCTGAAAGCGGAGGCCCCTGTAGAATGAACAAATGATAGCTGCTTGCACGTCATTTGCGCAAATGTTTATCAAATCGATATTTTTAGGAAACTGAATTTTAGTGCACACTAACACAATATAATACCCTTTTTTTGGTAAAGAATAAAAAAAACTTTACATAAATAGATACCAAACATGTCACGTGTTAAAATTGCATGCACCCCTGCTATGGTGGAAAACTATGGTACTCAAAATTGTCCATATGTGACGCTTTAAAAGCCTTTACTGCTCATCAGTTTAGAGTTAACAGTGAATTGTGGCCCTAGAATTATTTCTCGCACTCCGATTTTCCCGACCCCAACATGTGTGGAAAAAAATCAGTATTTATGTACACCTGCATGCCCTACGCGCACATGTTTATTTGCATGCAGATGGCAGGAGGGGTGGGGGTTGGTTTTAATTGTTTTTTAGTGTATTTATTTATAACTTTTTTAACACTGTTAGAAAAATGTTTTACTTAACTTTGTTGTTATCACAAAAGGCCTAACAAGCCCCTATGGTGATAGCGTTTGAAAGTGACGGGTTCTCTTTATGGAGACAACTGGGATCTATTAGACCTCTTATGTATCCCCTGCCCTCCAATACCAAGCACAGGATTATGCTCAATCATCTGTGTAACCAGCAATTCTGATAGCTCTGAAGCAGGAAGTACAATGAGCATATTGGGAATCGGACGTTCCCACTCTCCGTCCTGACACTGTCTGCTGTCGTCTGGGCTCCCCACCAGAGCGGGGTACCCTAAAAACCATGGCAGTAGAGTGCAAGGGCACATTAGCAGGCTGCTACAAGTGATCTGGTTGGCTGTTCAGTTGTAATTAACAAGCATGGCCTGCTGAAAGGGCGACACCAACATCATGGTTACAGCAGCAGCCATAATCATGGTACGACCACCTCAGGATGAGGACGTATATGTACC
The DNA here is from genome assembly GCF_000935625.1 of Nanorana parkeri. Taxonomy (NCBI): domain Eukaryota; kingdom Metazoa; phylum Chordata; class Amphibia; order Anura; family Dicroglossidae; genus Nanorana; species Nanorana parkeri. The sequence continues at coordinate 4,241 of NW_017308824.1, read as the reverse complement.
TCCAGTGGTCCTGATGTGGTAAAGGCCTCATTCACACTGCTAAGAGCCGGCCCGTACAGATCTGTGCGGTGTGCACGGCCGTATCAGGCAGCTCTGTACAGATCACATTTTTCTTATCAATGAAGTTCTTCTTTAGATCACAGTACTTCTTTAGGCCTCATTCACACTGTACGGCTGTATCGGGCCGCTCTCGTGAAGGACAGGTGCTGCGTGTGATTGTACGCAGCAGCCTGTTCTTCTCTATGGGACTACGCGGCCGTACGCTCACCTAAGCTGCACATAAGTGCGGGCGCCCGTACTCGTATGCAGACAGGATGGATCCTGTCAGCGCCTGAGCACGGACACCCGCACAGATGTGCAGTTCGGGTGAGCGCACGGCGGCGTACTCCCATAGAGAAGAACAGGCTGCTGCGTACAATCACACGCAGCACCTTTTCCTTCACGGGAGCGGCCCGATACGGCCGTGCACGCCGCACAGATCTGTAAGGGCCAGCTCTTAGCAGTGTGAATGAGGCCTAAAGAAGAACTGTGATCTAAAGAAGAACTTCATTGATAAGAAAACTGTGATCGGTACAGAGCTGTAAAAATCTCAGAATATCGCTGGTTACCAATTCTTTGTTTCGGTTTAGCCGATTGGAGAGAAATTATAATAAGCAAACTGTTGATTCCCTGATTTCTGACACACATAGGATCTGATGCATTGCACTGCATTGCCGGGACTAGATGGTGATGAGGAGCTTTCGCTGGCCCCTGCTCACATCCGAGCGTTCTGTTGCTTATAGCAAAACGGCTGTAGCTTCAAAAAGGACACAAGCTTCATTTGGAGCAGAGTCAAGCATTTTGGCCCCAGTAGACTTCAATAGGAGTGCCTGAAAAACAAGCGAAAAACACATGTTTTACAAACTTTATTTTGCCTAGTAACTCGTTTTCCATTGGCTAGAAAAAAAATAAAACATTCACGCCTGAAACGCTTGCAGAAATAATCAAAGCAGCTTGAAAAAACACCCAAAAATGATCAGCTCAAGTGTGAATGGGACGTACAGCTGACCACAAACAGCTCGCATTTTGGCCGATTCCTGCTGCATCATCACAAATTCCAGCTGTGGGAGGCCCTATTGGCACCACCCTGTCAGAAAAAAAGTTGATTTATCAGTCGACTTATGTCGTAGGAGCCGGGTTGGAAGTTATGGGCCACTGATTGCATCCAACGAGGGATTCCTCTATTCATGCTGTTGACCGTGGATGGGGGAATCTAATGATTTTTAATAAGAACAATAAAAGGGAATTTATCAATACTGCAGCAGACAGAATCTGGAGCAGTTGCCCATGGCAACCAATCAGCATCCTTTCATTTTCAAACCTTACCTGAACAAACTGAAGAGAGAAGCTGATTGGTTGACACAGGCAACTGCTCCATATTCTTCTACTCCAGTTTTGATAAATTACCCCAATGTATGGCTAACATAAAGCTGGGTATACATGGTTAGAATCTTATTAGAAAAAAATAATTTTCAGAATTAATTTCTTAATAGTTAATGAGGTCAAATCAATTATAGATTTCGACTGTTGTGAGCAGGGATGCACCAATACCGTTTTTTCGGTATCGAGAGTACGAGTAGCGATATTTATCTGTATCGATACCGGTACTTCCTCTAGCATGGAGCCAGCTTCCCGGGCAGTCAGGAAGCCGGGCGGTGTGTCATTGCCTGCCACCCGGCTTCTTGATTGCCCGGGGAGCCAACTCCATGCTGTTTGGCCGCCTCGATGCTGATTAACCGGGAAGCGGCTCCATGTTCCCTCGCGGCTTGGAAGTTCGGGTATCGGGGTAAGTATCTGAGTATTTGGCCGATGTAACACGGACACTTGACTGTAGTCCAGGAAATTCAAGTAAAACTCAGTTTATTAAGGGCAAACACAAAACGTCTCTGTTCATCCACAGGGTAGCCTTCCCCTGTTACACAAGACAGCTTGCAGCAGCAGCAACATAAATGATAGTCTTTTGTTCACCTAAAGGCCAACAACTACACCGTGGCATTGGCTTACACTGCCACAGCGAGTATGAGTACTCGCCCAAATACTCGGTATCGGCACCAATACAGAAACTAGTATCGGTGCATCCCTAGTTGTGACAAAAAAAAATCAAAGTAGCGGGATTTTTTCAGAAATTCTAACAGTAAATGTGCTTTCTATTCAGGATACTCCATTGATTTCAAAGATCGAATGTTAAAAGCAAACCAAATTTTGATCAACATTTGTCTAGCCTCTCATGGTATTATCGAATGTTCTGATGAGATTTATTTATATAAATGCTTATACAAAAATCTACCAGTATATAGCCAGCTTTACTCTTCTTGTTCATCTGGGAGTTTTGGATGTTCTCACCCACTGTTGTGTTTTCCATGATTTCTTGCCACAAAGGCCATTATAATAAATACAAGAAAATCCAGCAGTATTGGTGAGATCCCCTCATAATGGCCACACCAGGTGTGCAGAGTCAGGTCCCAGCACAGGGATGGTGGGAGTCCCTCATAATAGCCACAGCAAGTGTATAGGCCCAGGAACTCAATGCAGTAATGGTGGGAACCCCTCATGTTGGCCACAGCAGGTGTATAGACCCAGGAACTCAATGCAGGAATGATGAGAGCCCCTCATAATGGCCATAGCAGGTGTTCAGACCAGGGAACTCAGGACAGGTATGGTTGGAGCCCCTTATAATGGGCACAGCAGGTGTGCAGACCCAGGAACTCAGCACAGGGATGGTGGGAGTCCCTCATAATAGCCACAGCAAGTGTGCAGACCCAGGAACTCAATGCAGGAAAGGTGGGAACCCCTCATATTGGCCACAGCAGGTGTATAGACCCAGGAACTCAATGTAGGAATGATAAGAGCCCCACATAATGGCCACAGCAGGTGTGCAGACCTGGGAACTCAGGACAGGGATGGTTGGAGCCAGTGGCGTAACAATCACCATAGCGACCCAGGCGGCCGCTATGGGGCCCGAGGCACGGCGGGGTGGGCCCCATATAAAATTTTGCTATGGGGCCCTGTGATTTCTAGTTACGCCCCTGGTTGGAGCCCCTTATAATGGGCACAGCAGGTGTGTAGACACTGAAGCTCAGCACAGGGATGGTTGGAGCACTCATAAAGGCTACAGTAGGTGTGCAGACCTGGGAACTCAGCAAATAGATTCCTCAAGGGATATAAGAATAGCAAAAATGTTACCAGCACACCAGAAAGATTCAGCAAAAGTCCATTTAATGACCAATTACCATTAAATGGACTTTTGCTGAAGCTTTCTGGTGTGGTGGTGACATTTTTGCTATTCCTATGTTCATTTACGGTGCCACCTGTGGTCGCTATGAGCACCCATTTGTATATTCAGGATATCTATCCATCTTTAAAGCTGGAAGTGCCCTGCGGCTTCTGTAGGAAAAGCCAGTGGCTGTCCCTGCCTTGCCAGACCTCAGAGCAGGGATGAAGAGCTTATGGGGCCTGCGCAATGAGGAGAGAAAGCAGTGGAAGAATCCACAGAAGCGGGCACCAGATGGCGAAACTTTTTTTGTAAGTAAATTCTTTTGTTGTAAATGCTCTGTACTATTTAATAGGGATGCACCAATATATCGGCCGCCGAAACATATTGGCCGAAAATGGCAATTTTGGCTGAATGCCGAAAGTGCCATTTTCCTGCCGATACATCGGCGCATCCGTGATTTCTTTCCTCCCCGCTGGGCGCTGCACCGTGTCCCAGTGGGGAGGAGAGAAAGTGACAAGCGGCCGAGCGCTGCAGGACAAGAGCGCTGTGAGCGGCCGGCGTCTCTCCTCCCACATCGCTCGGCCGCCTATCACAGTGCAGCAGAGCGCTGTGGGGGGCGGAGACAGCGCTGTCAGAGGAGGCTGAGCTCTCCTCCCTGCACCGATCACTCAGCCTCCTGTGACAGCTGTCAGAGAGGAGAGCAAGATATAAACACTCAGCGATCAGTGATCGCTGAATGTTTGTACATAATTGAGGACATGGTATGTATACTGTATCCTCAATTATGAATGAATGGGAGTGATCTACATCCCCTCCTGTTCATTCAGGATTGTGGTTATAGTAACACACTCTGTCCTCATGTTATGAATGAACAGGAACACTCAGTATAGAGGATTCCTGTTCATTGATAACAGGGGATGCGGAAAAAGAGAGAGAGGACTCTGTGCTCTCAATCTCTTTTTCAATTTTAAAAGGGAAATATCAGGGG
>NW_017308823.1:114847-136615 GCF_000935625.1 Nanorana parkeri | reverse complement strand
CTCCGTATGCCGTACGTCCTTGGCAGCGAAAGGGTTAAAAGTCAAAATCTCACTATGTAACTGTACCCACAATCTGATGATCCAAAGGAGCGCTGCGGTAAGTAGAGTGTCCGACATCGCTACGGCAGGTATTCACGACAGTCGAGAGACAGCGGCATTATGATCCCGCATCCCCAGCCAGTATGTCCGGCATCGCCCCTCGTCATAATATGTTGGCGCGTACAATGCGCGTCATGGTTACTAAGGTGATGGAGAGATACAATTCTCGACCATCATATGGCTTAGATGCCGAGGCTGCATATCTCAATTACAGGTGAAACTCGAATAATTAGAATATCGTGCAAAGTTCATTTATTTCATTAATGCAACTTAAAAGGTGAAACTAATATATGAGATAGACTCATTACATGCAAAGTAAGATAATTCAAGCCGTGATTTGTCATAATTGTGATGATTATGGCTTACAGCTCATGAAAACCCCAAGAACCCCAAATCCACAACCTTAAAAAAGTAGATTATTACATGCAATCAATAAAACAAGGATTGTACATAGAACAATATCGGACCTCTGAAAAGTACAAGCATGCATATGTACTCAGTACTTGGTTTGGGCCCCTTTTGCAGCACTTACTGCAATTACTTTTGCACGATATTCTAATTATTCGAGTTTCACCTGTAGATGGGTGTCCCATACATATATAGAACCAATAGAATAGATAGTAACAATTCTCCAATGTATTAAAATGAAACGTCAGTATTAATCAATGACTAAGGTGCCTCACATCCACCGGCTTACCTCCGTCCATATCTCTACTTACCCCCTCATAAAAAGTTAGCAAGTTAGTTAGGCAGGAACGGTCTTTCCTGAACCCGTTGTACGGTACGCTTGACCTGATATGAATAGGGATTAAACTTTGTAATAAAGAGCAGATCATTAGAGCTCATTTCCTTTGGTTTAGGGGTACGGAACCTATTCCTAGCCACTTCGAGTGTATGTTCAAGTATATGTTTCGGATAACCTCTATCACTGAATTTATTATATATACACTGTAGTTGTGTTTCGCAGTCAGCAGCATCCGAGCAAATGCGTCTAACCCGAACAAACTGGGAGACTGATAGTGAGTCTCTTCGTCTGTCGGGGTGCGCACTGTTGTAGGAGAGCAGCGCATTGCGATCAGTGGGTTTTGTGTATAATGAGGTTGAAAACTTTCCTTGGTCAATTATTACCATTACATCCAGGAATGAAATCCTGGAAGATGACACCTCTGGATTGAATACAATGCCCACTGCAAGAGTGTTGAGATATTCTACAAAGATCTGTATATCTTCCTTGGGCCCTGGCCATACCACAAAGATATCATCTATGTACCTCGTCCATAGTCTCACGTGTTCAAACAGTTCACATGGATAAATAGAGCATTCTTCCAGATAGCCTATAAATAGATTTGCATATGAGGGGGCACCCGAGCTGCCCATGGCAGTGCCCTTTGTCTGGAGGAAATATTGTTTCTCAAAACAGAAGTAGTTGTTTTCGAGTACCATCCTTAACCCCTCAAGTATGAAGGCCGTTGGTGGAGATGTTACCTCTCTCCGGGATAGAAAATACTCTACTGCCTGCAAACCTTCATCTGTAGGGATACAGGTGTATAATGCAGATATATCCATAGTTAGTAGACTCCATCCAGGGTGAATAGTATCAATATCTCTCAATTTCTTAATAAAGTCATTGGTATCTCGAGTATAGGAATGGAGATCCTTCACCATTGGTTGCAAGAAGTAGTCTAATAGCATAGACAATGGCTGTAATACTGAGCCTGTCCCGGCCACAATGGGCCTGAAGGTAAGTGGGTCGTGCCCCTTGTGAATCTTTGGTAGGCCATATACTACCGGTGTACGAGCATATTCATTATACAACCACTCAGCAATACCCTCAGATATCCATCTCTGGTCCAAGGCTAGGTTGGTTAAAGACGACAATTTGTTAAGAATCGAGGTTAGAGTGTCACGTGGAATTTGGAGATATGTGGATAAATCGGATGGAAGATTATCTATGCCCATTTTGTAGTTTGCATAGTCCATAATAATGATAGCTCCTCCTTTATCGGCGGGTTTCATGATAATAGAATCATCTTGCTGTAGTGATTTTAGGGCATTTAATTCAACTCGTGTCAGATTCGAATGGCATTGTAAGCATTCGTCCTGCACCAAGACGGCAGGTATACCTCTTCACACTTGCCGTCCTCCACGTCACCCCATCTCCGCCCCATTTCCCCACCCCTCTCAACAACTCCTCCCACCTCCTCACGTTCAAAAACCGGCCTTTCTCCCGCCATTTGCCCCCTTCACTCAGTGGCTTGAAAAAGAAGACCCGCTCTTCGAAACGCATAGCCAGTTCAAACACCTGCACCCACCACCTCCGCCACTCGTTCCCACCCGTTGTACCTCACGGACACACCGCTCGCTGTTTCGGGTTTGCCGCTCGTGCCCCCGAGCGGGGTAGTCTCAACCCGACCTCAACATCCACCTCCAGGCTATCTTCCTCATTATTGTTTTTCCCCGGACATTCCCGGCCTGACAGCATCAACTGTTCACCGCGGCCCCCCCACACACACACAGTTCTCAGGCACACATCCACTAGCAGCCAGCACGTTTTAGACTGCTAGTTTTTCTCCCAAACCCGAGCCCCCCCCCCCTCAGATCCCAGCCACACTAAACGTCTGACCCAGATCCCCTTTGACATCGTAGTCTTCCCAGCACCAACAATTTACACATCAGCCTGCCCACCACCACCTGTATTTTTATCTTCTAGGTCGTGCCCCTTGTGAATCTTTGGTAGGCCATATACTACCGGTGTACGAGCATATTCATTATACAACCACTCAGCAGTACCATCAGATATCCATCTCTGGTCCAAGGCTAGGTTGGTTAAAGACGACAATTTATTAAGAATCGAGGTTAGAGGGTCACATGGAATTTGGAGATATGTGGATAAATCGGATAGGAGATTATCTATGCCCATTTTGTAGTTTGCATAGTCCATAATAATGATAGCTCCTCCTTTATCGGCGGGTTTCATGATAATAGAATAATCTTGCTGTAGTGATTTTAGGGCATTTAATTCAACTCGTGTCAGGTTCGAATGGCATTGTGGCTTATGTATCCTTCTTCGATCCGTGATGTTGCGAGTGTCATATCTGACGGTTTTAATGTAGGTCTCAATTGAAGCAAATTGGCCCGATGGAGTGAATGAGCTTTTGTTCTTAAACTTGTTGGTAGATGAGTCTATACCTTTGGTACAAGAATGGTGACTGAAGTGTTGTTTTAATTTCAAAGCACGTTCAAGTTTGAAGGTGTCTATTTCAAACTGAAAGTCATTAAATACTGGGGATGGACAGAATGAAAGTCCCTTACTAAGGACATGATTTTCGCTGTCGGAGAGGGTTCTGGATGACAGATTGATTATCAGACATTCTTGAGTTTTTGTTGTCTCGTATTGATGGATGGCCCGAGTTTCTTCTTCTTGTTGCCTCGTCTTGTGCGTTTCTTCCAGTCCTTCCTAAAAAAGGAGTAGATGAGGGGGCTGTTCCAGTGGTGGCTGTGGTGTCCTGTATTGATGTTGTAGGTGCGTCACTATCCGTGGACGTAGTGTGTGAATACCATTACTCTGTCACAATTTTACTGCCTTGAAGAAGGGACCCTGTGCGGCCCCGAAACGTCGGCTCTGTTGATTGTAGTGACACAATTGTCCATTAAAAAAGGACATATTTATTCTAAACGAGTGCTAGTGACCTGTTTCTTTTTCTTTCCCTTACGTTAATGGGCACTCAGTTGTAAATATTCTTCACGTTAATGGTCATTGCTAAATGCCCTCTTTTCATTGGTGGTCAGTGGTAAGTGTGCCTTTTTTTTGTTAATGCATTGTTGGCCAGTGGTTTGTGTCCCCTTCATTTGGTGGTGAGTGATAAGTGTCCCTTTCATTGGTGGTGAGTGGTAAGCGCTCCTTTTCATTGGTGGTCAGTGGTAAGGTGCCCCATTTCGTTGGTACACAGCGGTAAGTATCCCCTTTCATTGGTGGTCAATGGATAATTGCTCTTTACTTTGGTTGTCAGAGGTTTGTGCCCCTTTCATTGGTGGGTTTTCCACCTCTTTCCTAAAAGTGGTATATACTGTACCTATGGTCTAGTGCAGGGGTGGGGAACCTCCGGCCCTCCAGCTGTGGTAAAACTACACATCCAATGATGCATCTGTCTCGAGGAGTCATGCCTGTGGCTGTGAAAATCTTGCAATGCCTCAAAGGATTTGTAGTTTCACCACAGCTGGAGGGCTGGAAGTTCCCCATCCGTTGTCTAGTGAATGGCAGGAGAGAAGAACACCTTTTTTATTATATCTGGGTTACATGTGAATTGTGCTAGACCAGTGGTCTCAAAGCCAGCTCACAAGTCTGGTACGCGGTCACGGACTGCACACCACATGTAATGATATGTGATATGATAACATTCGGTTAGGAATCAATCACTCCGTGAACGCAATGATTGTGCATTCAGGTAGAGTGTTTTCGAACCGCATGTAATAATATCACATATCATTACATGTGGTGTGCAGGAGTTTACATACAACTGCTGTCACCTGATCATTAACTTGAATGGGTGATAGCTGTCACTTGTAAACACCAGATCAGGCTTTCCTGTTGCAGGAAAACGCAAGTTTCTGATGCTAGAATCCCTAATCGCACCTAAACCTACAGATATGAATGGGGCTTTATTGTGTGTGTATTGGGGTCTGTAGTACCATACCGGATATAATTAAATTTTATTTTAATGTATGAAATTTGGCAAGCAGCCCCATGGGAGAAAAAAATTTGTTGAGTGGACCCCGAGGGAATTGAGTTTGTGATCCCTGTGCTAGACTGTAATGAAACACATGATGCATGTGTCCAGACCCGCCATTGTCTGAAGACGTCGAATGACGAAACGTGTTAGGGTCAGGGCTTGCTGACGTCACACTTTGTATCTCGAGGAGACCGGGTTTTAGATTGTCTTACCGGCCGTCCTCTGCATTTTTGAACAGTGAGTATTTTAATGTTTTCATTTGAATACAATTTTAATTACTACACCATGTGGATTTCCATCTGTTTCTTAATATGAATGAACATTAGAGATAAAACACTATGGAGGGAGTAAGATTGAAGGAGGAAGGACCCTGAGAGCTTTTTCCTTAAACGCTGTGAAGGCTGTTATTGGCAGCCAGAGATTGTGGTGAGTGCGCAATCACTGGGGGGTGTGTTGGAATACACGAAGAGCACACACTATGGGGTCTATTCACTAGCTGCCGTAGGCAACCGAGTGAAAGACCGACCTGAAGTGAAGTGAGCCGAACGCTGTTCGGGTATTCACTTCAGGCTGGTACGGCTGATCTCAGCCGTATATCGGCTGAAATCAGCAATACATTGCGTGGCTTCAGGTCGGCTGAACATGCTCAGCATGTTCGGCCGACCCGAAGTGCAGAAGGAGTTCGACTCAGACGATCAAACATCTGGATAGGCTGAGCCGAACCTCCGGCAGGCTACTGGGACCGAGCAGAACAGAAAAACAGTTAAAAAAAAGTAGAAAAATAAAAAAACTATTGAACAGTTTTCTATTGGCCGGCGGTTCTGCTGCCGTCAAAAAAAAGCAAAAAAAAGCCTAACTCTCCCGGGCGCTCCGAGAGTCTCCCGCTCCCGGCCGCCAAGGAGAGAAACACTGCTTTTTCTTTCTTTTTCTTATTCTGATACGGAGACGTGTCAGAATAGAAAAAATAAATAAAATTATGGCCATAGGAATGCATTGTTAGATTCCTATTGGCTATTTCAATTTGCAATAGCCAATAGGAATCTAGCAATGCATTCCTATGGCCAAAAATTATTATTTTTTAATTTTTTCTATTCTGACACGGCTCCGTGTCAGAATAAGCAAAAAAAAAGAAACAGCAGTGTTTCTCTCCTTATCGGCCAGGAGCGAGAGACTCCCGGAGCACCAGGGAGAGTTTGCTGTCTGGAGATCAGTGTCCCTGGTTAGCTGGTAACCAGGGACGCTGATCTCTCTGCAAGTGGCCGGAGCCAGCCATAAGATCACAGCTGGCTCCTCCCAGCTGTCAGAAGCAGGCTGCTCGGCCAGCTTCGGCTTTCAGCACGGCTCAGCCGAGCCGAGGCATATGTGTTTGACTGAGCCGCTCGGCCAAGTTCGGGAGCAGCAGCCCTTCGGTTCTACTGGACTGAAGGGGTCCTGGGGCCGAAGCTAGCCGAAGGATCGACCGAAGCTACGGCTAGATCCTTCGGCTGCTTCGTGAATAGACCCCATATATTTTGGGGATATTTTGACACTGGTATTTTCTTCATTGTAGTGGATCTAGATCAATTTTTTCTTCCTATTTCTTCACGGAAAAAGTTTTAAATATTTTTTTTACTTTTAAAGATTGGACTTGCTCATTGAACGGTCCGGGCATCTAATCACCTTTATTAGTTACAGTTTTGATCACTTATATTTATATGTATATATTTATGTATTACTCATTTATTCACATGTTATTTATTTATTTTTTGCATTTTAATAGGAGGGTTTGTAGCGCTATACTATTGTTTTAAGCATGTTTTGTTTAGTTGCTCTGCTCCTGCTCTGAACATCAACATGTCACTTGGTGCTTTTGTGATTACTTTCAGCAGGCTTTGGGTGTTTCCAATATAAAAGGCTTACCGTGCATATTCTCTATTGTATGTACTCTGGGCAAAGTGTTAATCCACGCTTATGAAAAACTTCCTTTTTATGTTTGGTGCATTGATTTAAAATGTATCTTGTAATTTTAAAATTTTATTCAAACATCTATATTAAATTCAAATCAGGTGAAGCAGAATTGCTTGTTATAGTGGAAACAAGCTGATCTTCCAAGAGCTTGTACATGCTTTAAGTGATTTAAATAGCTGCGCCCCAGGGAAGTTCTCATTCGGGCTTGGATAAGTAAACACATTTTTGTTTTAATGTAGTGCTGTTTTTCTGCTGTGTTGCAGACTCTGTCATTGCTTTGAAAACTGTCCCTTTTGGCATGCTTTATGGCTAACTGTGGCTTTTCAGTCAAATGATGCCAGGATTATAAATTTTAGAAATACTGTTTTGTTAGTGCTCACAGTAAGACCAATTATTTTAAAATACGTATTTAGCATGCATTCGTACTGGTGCAGTTCAAGAAATACACCTTATAACATAGACAGGGACAGTATGTTTGATGTGAATGTTACATAAACTCAAACCCATCAATTCAGTCTTTGGCAGATGCATTTTTGCTGATTCAGGTGAAGCCCTACATTTCCAGCACAACCTCAAAGTAAAGCAAACACCGTCAATGGATACCTGCTTGGAATCAAATGAAATTATACAGTTGTGTCATTCTTCTTTTATCACATACATTGTAAACATGTATGCAAAACGTTAAACTTTCTAACAAATTCCATGTGTATTTCAAGGTTCTAAAACTTCCATAGACTGGACTGACCAGAACCATTGTGACCAGGGCTGGATTTACTCTCTCTGCTGCCCCAATGCCAGGTTCCTCAATGCGCTCCCCAGTATGCAGGCTGCATACAAGTGATCTCGGCGACCTCGCTGAGATAATTTGTACAAAACGAGCAGCGGCTTCCCCACTGTACATTTAGCCCTGCTTGCCCAAAGCAGGGCTAAATGTAGAAAACAACTACCTGCCCAGCGCCCAGAACTTCATGTCCCGGGATTCAAGAGATAGCAATTCCACACCACTGCTGCCCCTCTACTCCCTGCTGCCCCAAGGCCGGGCCTCGGTTGGCCTTGTGGGAAATCCAGCCCTGACAGGGTGTAATTTACTAAAGGACCTGAATGTATGTAATATAAGTATCACAATATCAATCAGTGCATATTTAAAAGTTGTAAAACTTCCATAATCTAAAGTGAACTGACTTTGTAATCAAATATCCTATGTAGAACCAAAGTGACAAGATGTGACTCAAAGGGGTTGATTTAGTAACCTTATAAACACACCACAAACATGTATACACCTCTGTAGTGTGTTCCCTCCCAGCATGATCTATGGGTTGAATCTAAACACCTTTGTAGTGTGTACACACCCAGCAGGTGTGTTGTGAAAAGCCCTGCATGAAGGCTAAGATGACACAAAAGATCCATACACCCATTGTCACGCCTGCTGTGAGAGTAACTGCTTGGATCTCAACTGCGGAAGTTATATACTTAGGGATGTATGGGGTTAAGGCTTCTCAGGCTTGAATCTCAGGCGTCGCTCCCAATCTTTAGCGGGGAGTTAGAGATTCTTGCATCATAGCCTTATAACTGAGAGAAAGAAAGAGAGGTATTTAGGCTATTACTTCATAGCCTATAGTCCACTGATGTTGATGGAAGGAGCAACCCCAACAGACAATTGATAGTAGTCTTAAACACAGTCTATATCACTTTAAGATGTTGATCCCAGTATCAAGGGTTTAGGACTCCAGTAGGAGTAGTACTTGCGTTTGGGTCCGTCTAGAGGTTGCAGGGAGTCCTGAGGCAGGTCGAGGAGCGATCAGTCACTGGCAGTCCAGGGAAGATGGGTCTCAGGCTTCAGGAGGCAACAGGCGCTTCTGAACCCAATTGTGCGACGCAATGTTGCCTCAGCTGAGCCCTTAGATACCCCCAGGAAGCAGGAGGAGCCGCCGGCCGGAATGAACGGCTTCCGCGTTCCACCGTGGAACGCAGGCCGCTCGCCCTGCAATCAGGAAGTCGAGCGGCTTCCGCGTTCCACCGCGGAACGCAAAGCGGCCGTCTGTGTAGAGAGAGAGGGCGGTGTGACGCCACGTCGCCGGGACTCGTTACAGTACCCCCTCCTCAAGGGAACACCTCTGGGGTTCCCAGTAGGAGAGGGCCGATTAGGATACCTCCGATGGAAGGCCCGGGTCAATCGAGGGGCATGCACGCCTTGGGAGTCTTCCCAAGAGTCATCCAGGGGTCCATATCCCTTCCAGCGTATGAGGTATTGCAGAGAGGAGCACCGTTTTCTGGAATCCAGGATCTTTTCGATTTCATACTCGGCCTCTCCATGCACTTCCACTGGAGGGGAAGGTTGAGGCATCCTGTCCGGAAAAGGGTTTGGTCGGAAAGGCTTGAGCAGAGACACGTGAAAAGAAGGGTGGATCCGCCAGTCCGGGGGGAGAACGAGCATTACGGCGTTCTGGTTCAGAACCTTCTCTATGGGAAATGGTCCTACATACAGACGGCCCAGTTTTCGCGATGGTACATTGAGGCGAAGGTTTTTTGCGGACAGCCAGACCTTGTCACCCACTTGGTAGGTAGGAGGAGCTGTTCGACGAGTGTCATAATATCGTTTGTGTCGATCTTGGGCGGCCTATAGGTTAGCCTCTAAGCATTGGGATGCTTCTTTCAATGATGAAAGGTAGTCTTGTACGGAGGGAACATTGCTCGGGATAAAGGAGGAGGGTAGGTTGTTAGGGTGAAATCCATAGTTTGCAAAGAAAGGGGTATGCTGTGTGGATGAGCTGGTGGAGTTGTTGTGGGCAAATTCTGCGAGTGGCAGCAGGTCGAACCAGTCATCTTGGAGATGAGTGCAGTAACACCTGAGGTATTGCTCCAAACACTGGTTTATTCGTTCGGTCTGGCCGTTGGTCTGGGGGTGGTAGGCGGTAGACATTCGGTGTTCTATTTTAAGGGTGTCGCATAGGGCTTTCCAGAATTTGGACACAAACTGACTGCCCCTATCGGAGATAATCTGGGAAGGTAAGCCATGTAGTCTGAGGATGTGACTGATGAAGGCATGTGCAGTCTCCTTCGAAGTAGGTAGTTTTTGTAGTGGAGAGAAGTGAGCCATTTTAGTCAGATGGTCAACTGTGACCATGATGGTGTTGCAACCACCCGACCTGGGTAGATCAACGATGAAGTCGAGGGATATGACTTCCCAAGGTCGGTTGGGTATGGCCAGGGATGCCAATAGTCCATAGGGAGGTCTCCGCTCGGTCTTGGTGGTGGCACAAGTCTCACAGGTAACAACGTATTTGTAGATCTCCTTCGTCATACCTGGCCACTAGAAATTCCTCTTGACCAAGTCTACGGTCTTTGCAACTCCTGGGTGCCCAGCTAGGGGGGCATCATGTAAGAGCTGAATTACTGGAGTTTGCATTGTTGGAGGTATATACAATTTGTTATCCTTGTAGTACAGACCCTCGTCGTCTTGGGAGAGTCCAGCGGGGAGAGAGGAACCACTGTTGTTGAGGGCTTGTTTTAGTAGTTGCTTAAACCCTGTAACTAGTCCCACGAACCTTTCTGAGGGTATCAGGGAGGAAGGATGGTCGGAGTCCATGCCTCCATCGTTTATGCGAGAGAGGGAGTCCGCCTTCCCATTCCGAGAGCCCGGACGGTAGGATATGTGGAAGTCAAATCTGTCGAAGAACAGGCTCCACCTGACCTGACGACCTGACAGGGTTTTACAAGTTTTGAGGAATTGCAGATTCCGGTGGTCTGTGAAAATGGTGATGGGGTGTCGGGTGCCTTCCAGAAGATGCCTCCAATTTCCCATGGCGTCCTTGATGGCAAGCAACTCTTTTTCGCCAATGGGGTAATTCTTTTCAGCTGAGTTTAGCGTCCTGGAAAAGAAAGCGACTGGGTGTAAAGGTTCCGAATGAGAGGGACTTTGAGAAAGCACTGCCCCTATGGCAAGATGAGAAGCATCAACTTCTAACACATAATGAAACTCGGGGTTCGGTAACTGAAGAATTGGTGCCGAGGTGAACCTCTGTTTCAGGGTGTCAAATGCTTCCTGGGTTTTGGTAGTCCATGAGTAGGGTATTTTGGGACTGGTCAGTCTTGTCAAGGGTTTCACAACCAAGGAGAAGTTCTTGATGAATTAGTAGTTGGAGAACCCCAGAAACCTCTGTAGTGCCTTCCGGGATCTAGGAATGGGCCACTCCAGCAGTCCACTTTGGACTGGTCCATTTGAATCCCCTCAGGGGTAATCACGTAACCAAGGAAAGAGATGGACAACTGTTCAAAAACGCATTTTTCTGCCTTGGCATACAGTGAGTGGGCCCGGAGGCGGGCTAGAACCCATCGAACGTGTCGACGATGTTCGGAGGGGTCATCAGAGTACACTAGGATGTCATCTAGGTACAGGTGAAACTCGAATAATTAGAATATCGTGCAAAGTTCATTTATTTCACTAATGCAACTTAAAAGGTGAAACTAATATATGAGATAGACTCATTACATGCAAAGCAAGATAGTTCAAGCCGTGATTTGTCATAATTGTGATGATTATGGCTTACAGCTCATGAAAACCCCAAGAACCCCAAATCCACAACCTCAAAAAAGTAGATTATTACATGCAATCAATAAAACAAGGATTGTACATAGAACAATATCGGACCTCTGAAAAGTACAAGCATGCATATGTGCTCAGTACTTGGTTTGGGCCCTTTTTGCAGCACTTACTGCAATTACTTTTGCACGATATTCTAATTATTCGAGTTTCACCTGTATATTATGACACAGACGTCTAGCAAGTCCCTGAAGATATCATTCACAAAATGTTGAAACGTGGCAGGGGCGTTGCACAACCCGAAAGGCATTACAGTGTATTCAAAAAGACCATACCGGGTCCGGAAGGCGGTCTTCCATTCATCCCCCTCTCGAATCCTGATTAGATTGTAGGCCCCCCTGAGATCTAATTTGGTGTAGATTCGGGAGGTCTGCAGTCTCTCAAGGAGTTCGGGGATGAGTGGAAGCGGATAACGATTCTTCACGGTTATTTTGTTGAGGCCCCGGTAGTCAATTATAGGGCGTAGTGTGACGCCACGTCGCCGGGACTCGTTACACCCATGTGTACTTCTCCATTTTCACACTGGAACAGTGCTGATGTCAGGTTAGTACTACTTGGAGAACATCATTCTTCTTTCCCCTACAGAAACCCTAAGGGAGATGTTTCCAGGCCTTTGGAGTACTCCTTGGTAACCCTCCCATACCTGGGCTTAGTGGTTCAATAAACTTAAGTGAAGTGTAAGTCCCTCATACTTGTTCACTCATGCACAGGCTCCTTCCCAGGGACACTTACATGCACTTTGGAGAACTGAATGCTAAATTTTGCTTGTCCACCCAGTAGACATTTAATAATCACTTATTTCTCTCTGAATGCTTATGGTATGTAGTAACATCTTCAATAGTTTGATACTTCACTTGCCACCTGTGCACACAAGGTTTATCTCTGCCTCTCTCTTTTTATACTTCACTGGGCCACCCAACACTCTTATAAATGCTTACCAGAAGTTGGTCTTGCATGAATATTATTGGGTTTCTCCATCTCCCTTTGCAAACCTCCGATCAGGGAGCAATTCCCCTTCTACGTTTTCGGGCTCTACCTGAAGACTTCTAATTGACAGGAATAGAAAGAAATTGAAGTGTATCTAATCCCACAAACAAATGTAATATATTGCAGTATACTTGTCCTTAGATATGGTTTGTCTTTTTTGAACTTATTTTTTTCACATGGTGATTCTGCCAGTAACATACTCACAGTTCTAGGATGACAAGACGTCTGCATTAGGACAAGAGAAACAAGATAGGACTAAGGAACCCTGCCCCGCTCCTATTGTCTAGAAGGGGACATGCTTCTGTATTTGATACCGGTCAGTACAGGCAGAGAGCACCAAAAGATATCAGCTCACAATATTTCCGGCAAGATCAAAAGATTTTTTTTTAACCTATGAAACACACTTTCAGTGGCAAATTTAACAGACCAGGACGGACCAAATAAAAAAAGGTCGTTATTAGGATTTACATACATTTTAAGGAACATGTTTGATTTGTATTACCATTGCAGAAATGAGGAATAGCTTTGGTACAGATATTGAACTCCCCCACCCACCTCCAAATTCTATGAAAACCGAACCCCAACTTCTTCCTTGCAGTATATGTTTGCCACCGTTTCTCTCCAAGCACTACATACCAGCCCCAAGACATGATTCCTCTTTTTTCCAGTTGCTATAATTATTTTAAATTATGGACCACAAACATATAATGGCATTGGCAAGAAGGATATAATAAGATTACATGAGGAAAGGTAAGGGCCTGCTATAGAGTTACTGTGCAATACCTCTAATATGAATGAGGTGTTCTGATCAATTTGCTTTATGCCTCTGTTGTGGAGTGATGCAGAAAGTCACCGCAACTCCAAAGAGTTAATTTCATTCTAATATTGTGAAAGCTTACTGTCACTTAATAACTGCCATGGTTGCAAACGTTTCAGGGCCACACAAGATCCCTCCTTTGAGGCAGCATAGTGGCCTATTTTTACTATCCTGTCTTAAAGCAGGAACCCTGTGAGGCCACGAAATGTCAGTATGATTGACAATTATGTGACAGTAAGCTTTGGGGTGCTGTTGACTTTCTACATCTTTGTGCATGCAGTTAAGAGCACCATCGGGTTTGTCATTACAAGCACCACAACTTTCATAGGTCACCTGCTGTATGAAGTGTAACCTACTTGTGGACTATTTATTAAAGAGTGAGCATCCTATAATTCCAAGGTGGAAGATCCATGTGGAACCTTTAACTCCGTTAACTAATGTTCTGCCATGTTCAGCTGACTGGTTGCCAGTATCAATTCTGTTCCTCCAACACATAAATGTCATAATTCGGGAGCTGTACGGGCTATAGTGAATAGCCCGTACAGCAGCCCTTCGGTTCTACTGAACCGAAGGGGTCCTGGGGCCGAAGCTAGCCGAAGGATCGGCCGAAGCTTTGTCTAGATCTTTCGGCAGCTTAGTGAATAGACCCAAAATTCAGAGCAACAGCTTATCTGCTTACCAGGGTGAGAGAAGAACTTTCCCACAATTTTGTGTCATCAAATTTAGGTCGGTTTAGTATAAAATACTGCAGAAAATAAAATCCCTGAAGATGCACCAGCAGCAGCCTTTTCTTTTGTTTGTCATCATTTATAGATTAACCCCTCAAAAAGTGTCTCCCTATAGCAGGGGTAGCTGTGCTGTAACTACAAATCCCATCAGTCATTGCAAGACTCTGACAGCCACAGGCATGATTTACAAAGGCATATGCATGATGGGATTTGTAGTTTGCCCACAGCTGGAGGGCTAAAGTTTGGACATTGCTGCCCTATAGCATTATAGCTGCAGTGAGCAGAAGATGCCATGGTGCTGTGTTAATAAATATAGGAGAGAAAGGCAGCATGGTTTTTACCTTGAAACTTGGCTCCAGTTAGTTGCTGTTGCAACATTTGTTTCTACACCAAGAGCAATGTACACACAGGTTTTAACAAAGGAAAACTCTACAGGAATGTAGCCAGGGTTGGATTTCCCACAAGGCCAACCGAGGCCCGGCCTCGGTGCGGCAGGGACTCCTATTGCCTGACGCCTGGGACATGAAGTTCTGTGCGCCGGGCGGGTAGTTGTTTTCTACATTTAGCCCTGCTTTGGGCAAGCAGAGCTAAATGTACAGTGGGGAAGCCGCTCGTTTGTTTACAAGTGATCTCGGCGTTGTCTCAAAGAGGAATTCTTCTCACTTTGTAGAGATTTACTCTCACTTACTGATCCATCACCAACACACAAAGTGAAGGCAAATCTCCCTAACATAACAGACAGGAAAAAAAACGTAAGGGGTTTTAACCCTTTTCTAGCCTAGCCAATACACAAATGCTTTGATTGTGCTTACACTGGTTAGAGTTGTATTAAAGTGTATTAAATAAAAATAACCCATATTTAGATTTAGTGAGTTACAGAAAAAAAGGAAGTGGTGTTGGATATATATTTCTTTGGTAAATGCTGCTTGTAAAAGTGGTTTTCATTCCGTCTTCTCATGCAAAGAACTGTGAAGGAGATATTACATTAGATTGTTATTAGAACCAATAGCAGTTAGAAAAAAAATCTACAAATTATGATGGGTGATAATTACATTGGGTTTTAAGAGGTACAGGGTGAGATTCCTGTGATTCATAGTAAGGTAAAATAACATTCAGAGGAATAAAGGAATAAAGGAATTATGTGAATGCAAGTAGTGTAATGCAAATAATCTTATATGTATTAGTGTTTACAAAACGTATATATATATGTAGTTTTCAATAATCGAAGCACATGGCATTAACCATATTTGCTTGTTATATATACAGGATGTGCTTCCTGTTTTGTTTTAGTTGTACAGTGATTGCAAGAGTTAATTATTTTGCCTAGCAGCTGAAGTAATAGTAATTTAGAGACTTATAGCAACCTCATAGCTAGACACAGATTCCAATTCATTCAGCAAAAGAGTGAGGTCCATTTTCTGGAATTTTTCCAAGTATGGTATAAACTTTCTAAATTCTGTTGCATATTAGATCATCTGTATTAGAGTGGAATTCATTTTTTTTTTTTTACAATCTCTCCCCACCCTCTGTCTGGTTACAGCATGGACTCTTGCTATTCTCCGGTGGTGGGTAATCTTTTCTGCTGAACTGAATGGAGTAATAACAGGTGAGCACCTTTCAGTACCGTAGTACTCTATACCTAGGCAGGTGTAATGATGCATCCCCAGGAGGTATGTCCATGACAACTTGGGCTCCGAAGAAAGGGGTTTAAGTGGACCTTTACTCCAGAAATTGACCTATTTTCTTATCTTATAGACCTTTTTTAATTATTCATGGTTGACCCAACCCTCACCCTCACTCTTGCCTAGGTAAGAATGATGTGAAGTTTCCTACTGCAGCCTCCTGGGATACCAACATCACATGTCCCAGGAGGCTGCAGGAGGCTTCCCCACGATGCCAGATGAATCATCATTCATCTGATGTCGCATCATCAGGGGGCTGTCGGCAAGAACCTGGAAGGGACAGCTTGATCCCAATGACAAATTAAACAAAAATGGCAGCATGCGACAGGATATGCAGCGGAAGAGCAGTGGGCGAGAAAAGGAGAGCGCAGTATTCACTGCGGGGGACATTTTTAAAACGTATTTACAACAAAATTTTTAGGCGCAAAGACCAAAATGTCATGCTAACTGAATGCAGAGTTTTATTTCTGTTGTGTGTCTTATTTTGAGTGTTCTTGTAACATGATCATGTTTGCTATCTAGAAGATATGTTGTCCGCACACCATTCTGCTTGAAATATCATCTTTATTTGTATTCCTTTAGCATGACATGTGAAGGCATTCACATGTCATGCTAAAGGAACACGAATAAAGATGATATTGCGAAGCAGAATGGTGTACGGACAACATATCTTTCAGAATGTATATTGTGGCGTCATCCACCAGTTGTTATGTGGGTCATGTTGTGGGGGCGTCAGGCAGAGTGCCATGTTTCCAGCCAAAGCATACTGCAGATAGGAGGCAGATCTGTGCTTCCTCAGCTTCTTTTGGGGTCCCCAGGTGACATTAGGGGTCTGAAAGACCCCTGATGTCTCCATTAAGAGGAGCTGCCACACCCTATCTGCTATTACATAGGGAGCTTGTTAGCCCCCTATGTGATAGCACTAAGGTTAGTGTAAAAAAAAGTGTTTAAAATTGAAAAAAATTAAGTAACATATAAGAAAAATAAAAAACAAAGTCCCCAGCCCCCTACGTGCACACACATACACACACAAACATGCGTCGGTGCGCCGACGTGCGAAAACGAGCAATAAAAGCGTTGAAAGTGTTCCCTATGGGAAATTTGGGGTATTGAAGTTTTTGCTGCTTCAAGGAGCGAACACAATTTTAAGGGCTTGACATGTTTGGAATCAATTTACCCAACATGACCCCATCTTTCATATTTTACCAAAAGATTGGGTATTATATTATGTTTCTGTGCACTACATTTTAATTTAGTTTATTTTATCCTGGTTTGATAAACATTTGCGCAAAAACTGTGTGACATAAAAGATTGCAACTAGCATTTTTTTTATTCTAGAGGGCCTCTGGTTTCAGAACATATATCATTATACTCACTCACTGCCCAGGGCATTGCCATTCATTTCAAAAACAAAATAGATGCAATCCGAGATGAAATACCCACTGTCCAGTCACCTCTCCCTGTTTATGTACCTGGCCCACCATTGCACTTGTTAGTTTCCTCTTTTGACCCTGTCTCCACAGAGGAGATTGCAAAGCTTCTCTCTGACTCCCACCTCACCACTTGCTCCCTGTACCAGTGAATGGGATGACTGAAGCCTGTATCATATTGTACATAGGAAGAAGATGTTTAAGTAAAACTTACGAAGGAACCCTATGTGCTCCTTCCTCCAACCTCTAAGATGGGGGGTTTCTACAGGAAGCGAACTTGTGGTGGGCTGGACTGCTGCTGTAACGATGTAAAGGAATGTATGTGGGGAAAGATCACAGCAATACTGGTCAGGCCAGGTACCGTTGCTCTCAGAGGTGGGCTCTGCCATGAAGGGGTGATGTCCTGAGATTCCGCCCAAGGCCTTGAGTACCTTGAGAGCCCTGTGTTCAAAGTATTCCAGGGGATCTGAGCCACTACAAAGGTAGCCAGGGCAACAAAGAGTTAATGGATGCCGGGTGCCGCACAGCTGAAACACGTGAAATGCACACAGACCAGCAAACGACCACCGCTGGTATCATTAGGTGGATCCCGCTACACAACACAGGATTTGATGACCATCGGGCGTTGATCTCTGATCTAGAAGAAGTTGTCCTCAGAGGGTGGAATCAGCAATGTATGGCGTCTTCTGTCAGCAGGAATGTCTGTCTCAGCGTCCGTTCGTATAGTCGGCGCCGTAGCTCACGATCTCCACGTGGAACAAACAGCACTCAACTTGCAGTCCAGTCTGATCATTCTCCAGACATGGAGCAAGCGGTGACTTCTCCCGTGTAGAAGCTAATATTCAGAATAGCATCTAGGGCAAACAGCTATAGTCTCTCTCTGGCAAAGTTAACAGAACAGTATAGATATTACTGCTGTCTCACCTAGCGCTGGAATGCCCAGGCTTTCTCACTGCATCCGCAGTTAATTCCTCCCCTTGCCCCCAGCACTCTGGGAAATGTAATCCATGAAACACAGTCCAGTATATATCTTCCCCAGCCGTGGACCTCAATCCCCATGAGTCTCTGTTACAGGGATCCCGGGCAGCAGCAACATCTACTAACTCTTAAAGGAGCCCATGCTGCATCAGAGCTACATCAGCAACAAGTGTCACTGCCAAAGCTCAGTGTTCAGGGGACCTGCTGATTCTGCAGGAAGCTAAGAATTTTTAAACATCAAGAAGTAGCATCCATTTTAAGTGATTGAATCTGAAGTAGCTTATGGGGTGTGGCTCGGGGTTAATTTTCAGTACCAAAAGCAGTAACCCCAAGCCACACTTGGGATTGCACTAAAGTGTCACTTACCTTGTCCCTGCAAGCCCGCCGTGTCCTCTGCTGTGTGCGCCCAGCCGATGCCGGCATTTGGCTTTCAGTTTAGTTTTCGGCGTCACAGCGGGGAGGCGGAGGCGGCGGGAAATTCAAAAGTGAAAACATGACATTTACACAGAATACACAGAATACAATGTAATCTGCTATAATTACATTTATGTATCAAACCATTTCACTTCAATTTTGCCCCTAGAGCTTTGTACAGTGCCCTGCCTGCACTTTTACTGTTCTTTCTGCCTGGAAACTTGAGAACGTCCATGGCATCCAAAAAGCGTCCCTTTAGGTCAAGAGCGGTTTTAGACCAGGTAGAAAACAGCGATAGTAAATTAGAATCACTTGCAGAATTGAGCGATAGCGATTCATTGGCAAATTCGTCATCAGACACTGAAAGTGACGACAGCGACGATTCTGCGACCGAGCTCAGTGATGTGCGAACTTAGTACTCTATTGACTGTTACTGTACGGATCAGGCAGCGCCCCCAGAATTCCCATTTACTGGACCTTTTTTTTTAATTATTATATTATAATTTTTTATAATTATTTATAATTATTTATTATATTATCATTTCTTATAATTATTTATTATATTATAATTTTTTAATTTTGTGTTTCAAACTTTATCATATCAGAGATGTCTACTAGACTCTTGTTTGGACAGATTTAGGTGAATTATTCCTAAGATGTACTAAGAATTACAGGCCTGCAATATAAAACAAACTTTTTTAATGAAAAACAATGTACCGCTTTGGCATGCTAAAATCCTGAATAATCATATCGCCAGGGTGGTTAATATACTTCCTCAAAGCCAATGCAAAAGTCGCCCCCTAACTGCCTATGTTAAACAGGTTGGTAGTGGTTTAGAATTGCCGCAAGTTATAGCAACAAGGTTGAAGGGGAGACATAAATGTTTGCTAAAAATACCTATAGGGGTTCAGCAGTATATTTAAGAAGGAATGGGGTTAGGCCAGAATATTGTAATGTACCATCCACCACTGAATCAACCCTTTTAATCTATTATCTCCCACAACCAAAGAAATGATTACGTTTCTCTCCATAAAATGAATGCTCAATTTTTCCTGCCACAAATTGGCATGAGTAATTTATGATCAGTTCATCAGCAGTTTAGATCTTAAGCAGATCTACTGATAATGAATGTAACTGTAGTGCTGTCCCCTAGTAGCTCACTTATTTCATCCTCTTTCCTAGCCTGTTAGGACTTTAAGTTTGAGTACAGTCCTTTATTATGCACTGTGCTCTACACGTTCTTTATGTAAAACTATATTTGCTAAAAGTGTAGAAACCTACTAGGAAAACACACGCTACATAAGAAAACACAGCATTTATTAATGTTAAAACTCACCTCTAATCCAAATTCCAAAATGAACTATTGCCAACAGCAAAATGTACAGATGGTTATTCCTGATGGTGAAGCGATTGATGAAAGGCTGCAACTGCTGTGTAACCTTCTGTGGATTTCTAACTTCACAGAATCATTTCCTGAGCAAAGCAGGGTACCTGAATAGTAGGTGACTGACACATTCAGCATTCTGCATGTTAATATCAGTTCACAAAGAAATTCAATGTACAGCTGCCTATAATTGAATGAAAAAGATAATATAAGCTACCAATAATATTATTACTGCTTTGCCATTAACTATATTGGTTAAAATATACTATTTAGGGTCGAATGTATCAAGTCTTTATGTCAGTGTGACATTTTTGTAAAGAAAGGTTTCCTTATAGAAAATATTTAAAGCCAGTGTCCCATTGGAGATATTCAACATCGTCTCCCAGAGGGAGGAGAAATCTCTCAGGAAGTGAAAGTAGATTATCCCAGGCCGGTGCACACCTAGGCGACTCCTGACCGCGTGTCAATCGTGCACAATACCACGCTGTCATGGAGTCGCCCACCACAGACGGTCGCGCTGTGAGTGGTATTTTTTCTAATGGCTCCCAGTCGCGCTGGGCAGATTGCGCAGTTTCCCGCCGCGAAACAGCCGCACGTCGTGTATCGCAAAAAAAGTTACATGTACCTTTTTCCTGTGATTGCCGCGCGGATGTCATCACAGTGAAATTAATGGGGCCGGGTAGCAATTGCTGTCTGCATTGTGCAGGACCGCGTAATTCTGTGACACACGATCCTGGATCACTCAGGTCTGCACCCGGCTTCAAACAGACCTCTTCTGACCTTCTGTTTCAGTTACAACTGTACAGTTTTGGATTTCCAATCACATCCTATCTTGGAGGCAATGGTCACTAGAACAAATAGAGAATCTAAATTTTCCAAGTGGAACACAGACAATGATACAAACCTGGCAGAGGGTTTAACACTTCCCTACTAAAGCCAAAAAAAACAACAAAAAGGGTTTTGGCTTTAGCTATTCTTTAAAGCAAAATTGTCTTGCAAAATTATTACTATAACTCTTGGTGACAGTAAGAGAAGGCATACGAATACCCAAGCTTCCCAGTGTTCCCTCCACCGACAATTATTCCATTCTATAGAACTGGTCCCCCAAATTCTGGTAAACCAAAACTTGTGGAGGAATTGATCTCCTCGGTCACCCTCACCTCTTACTGGTTTCTCCCTCTGATCCTATATAACTACTGTATCCTACAGTGATGTGAGGTCAGAGGGAGGAACCAGTGAGAACTTTGGGGAATCAGGGAGATTGACAGTCCCAAAAGTGTCAATTTCCTAGTGGTCTTTGGGGAACCAGTTCTAGTGATCGGAGCAGTGTTGGCCAGTGTGTTCAGCAGTGAAGGTGAGTATTTACTGCCTTCTTTTACTAGTAACACAAATTTTTATGATAATAGTTTTGCTACAAGGTTGCATGGGGAATTATACTGCATATTATTTAGACCAGTGGTTCTCAACTCGTGGGTCGCGACACCCTCTGCAGTGGGTCGCGGCGTCATGTCTGAATTGACCGGCCTGAGACTGAATAGAGAGGGGGAATTTGTGGTTCAGCCTGTGGAACCTCATGTCAAACTGTCCCCTCTCTCCCGGCCTCCCCCGGGCTCTCAGATAAAGTGGTATGGCCCGGGGAGAGAGGGGACTATTTCCTCACTTTCGGGCCGGCGCAATAATATCAGGAGCCGCGGCTCCCGACAATTAAGTTATAGTTCCGGCCTGCACTGGAGAGTACAGTAGATATCAATCCGCCGCTGTATCTACTGTACTCTCCAGTCCAGATAGTTCAGTCGGCTGGAATCAGAGAAAGGTAGGCAGGCAGATAGGGAGATGTGCACTGTGGCAGGACAGGGGACACTGATGGATATTATGCATTCCAAGCCCACATAATATTCATCATGTATATTCATCACTGTCCCCTGTCATAATGTATGTTAATAAAATACACAATTAATGTTATGACACAGAC